>NC_081359.1:27541820-27825275 GCF_030684315.1 Stegostoma tigrinum | reverse complement strand
GAACTCAACCGGCATGTAAAATCTATGGCTACAAGAACAGGTCAACGGCTGGGAGTTCTGTAGCCAGGAGCTCTTCTCCTGTCTCCCCAGTATCTTGACCACAGACCAGGCATAAATCAGTTGTGTGATGGTATACCATCCCCCATTCCAGTGTGGATAATGCTCCAAGAAGACTTGAAGCTCAGCACCATCCAGGGAAAAAGTAGTCTGCTTGATTGACACTATCACCTTCAGCATTCACTCTCTTCATTACCAATGCACAGTGAGATCAGTGTGTATCATCTACAAGATGTACTGCAGTAAATCAGCAAGACTGCAACAACAGCACCTTACAAACCTGTGACTTCTACCACCTAGAAGGGCAAAAGCAGCAAATGCATGAGAACGTTATCATCTGCAAGCTCCCTTCTCACCCCAAGTATAACAGCGTCCTGCTTGGAACTATGTTACCATTTTGTCAAAATCCAGGTATTCCCCAAGGATGGCAATAACTTAAGGTTGCTTGCTGTCACCTTGTCAGGAGCAACGAAGGTATTCAATAAATGCTGACTTAGTTGGCAACTACATCCTATGAATAAATAAAAGCATCACTTTGCTTCCCATGTTTTTCCTCCCTTCTGCAGTCTTTGGGCTTTAAAAATCTAGGCTTGATGTTACATAAATGCTATTTCTTCTTTACCTTGCCTTTCCTTTTACTCTGTTTACACCCACATTTTTCCCAAATAAATAAGAGGTTGGCCAGTGAATGAATTCTTGGAGCTCTGCATTTTTTTGCTTTTGAATCATGCCTATGTAATTTTATATCTTCATTTCAAATAATTTCTCAAAAGACGATTCAGATGAGTTTGGAAACATTGCTTTGTGCTAGGTTTGTGTGTTTCACTTTCAAGTTTGATGAATTGCCCCAAAAGTACTGCTTAAATTGCCTATCTATGCAGAACCTGTTTTTTTATGCTTGAAAATGGGACCTATTGGCAATTCCAGCTGACAGGAGATGGTGAATCTCCAAAACTCTTAGTTGGAATGAATGGAGGAAGCTTCTTCCAATCAGGGATTATACATGCAATTCAGTACATTTTAGAATAATAGACCCTTTAAATTTTAATGTGATTTACTTACATCCAAATGCTATCAAATTTTCTTCTTCAAATAGAAGTGGGATCATCCCTCCTTCGGCATCCTTCCCCGGAGCTATCTCGTCTAATCTCAGCTCACAGTTCTCTGCCCAAAGGAGAACGAAATTTCCAATGGCCTGTTCTAGCATTTGTAATACAGCACCATGATCTGGAAGGACTGGAAATGGCAATGAGGCACGCTCTAAGGAAATCTGCTTGCAGAGTATATGCTATGGAGGTCAGTGCAGTGATCAATATGTATATTTTTATGGAGCTGAAATAGCTGCCTGTTTATGCAATCAGTGGCTAAGAATTCAGGAATTTGCTACATTTTGTTATTCAGACAACGTACTAATTCTATTTCGTAGCATTTTGAAATCTTCTCTTATAAGTGAAGCCTAATGTTTTGTGGCTGTTTTTCACTTTAAACAGTCTTTTAACTGGCTGTTGTGCAGTGTAATTCAGACAACTGCACTCCATGATATTCTGTGGCATTTTGTGGCATCCCTGACTCCTGCTCCTTTGGAATCTGAGGATGAAGAAGCTGATGATAACAAGATGAACAAAGAGAATATAGAACAGGTTGGTTAAATGTTGTGCTTCCTTAGAATAATTTCCTCATTGTAAAGGAAATGGTTTTTGGATTAGCTGCATGACTAAATCAAAACCATGTCCAAAGTGGTGTAGATGTGTGGAATTGTCTTCCATAATTGGCAGTTCATGCCAGATCAGTTGTTAGTTTTAAACCTGAGGTAGTGAGGTAGATACATACGTTAAGGGATATTGCCCAAAGGCAGGTCTATGGAATTAGACCACAGATCAGCCTTGATCTCATTGAATGACAGAACAGGCTCAAGGAGCTAAATGACCTACTCCTGTTTTTCTGTTCCTATGTTCAGTGACCTAAAATAAGAAATTAGATAAATTAGCTTCAGCTTTCTGATGTTGGTTCATTTGAAATAAAGCAGAATTTGGGCAGGACAGAGCATGGAGTTGCAGGCTGCCAGGAGAATACCTCAGAAGAAAATAGGTCTTTGTCAATTTGTTTGCTGCCTGCAAATAGTCACCAGAATCCAAGTGATGCCACCTCCCCCAACGCCCCCAGCAAAAAAAAACTCCTTATCAACGTGTCTACTGGCTCAAGGAGCTTGCCTGTGTAAAGCAGTCATCTTTCATTGCTCAAATAATAGAGTTTCAATTAGACTTATAATGGTGGGGTTTGTGTATCAGTTTTATTTTAGCTAGTGTATTCTTCACATTAAGTTTGAAAACGTACAAAATTAATGGAGTATTGTTTTCATGAATTTTTAAATGTAATCACCCACTGCCTCCTTTTGTGTGTACTACCATTATGATATCACCAGTTGCAACTGACACCAAACCTCACTCCACTGCTACAATTTCAATGTCTTCTGAAATGTTCTTACACCAGCTGCCCAGATGACAACATGACCTTCAACTACATCCTGCACATGAAACCAAAAAAACTGTGGATGCTGCAAATCAGAACCACAAAGAGCAATTGCTGGTAAAGCTCAGCAGGCATGGCAGTATCTGTGGGGAGAAACCAGAGTTAACATTTTCAGTCAAATCATCCTTCCTAAGAACAGAGGGAGCTCTGAGGAAGAGTCACTCAACCCAAAACGTTAACTCTGATTTCTTTTCACGTCTTGTAGGTGGCTCTGCTAATGTTGTAGCAGCTTCACCTTCATTGAGCACTTCATCCAGTTCCTAACCTTCCAAGAACACAAATGTACAATAGACAGTGTTATTAAATTCAAAACTTTTCAGTAAAGGTCTCTAAGTGCTCTCTTTTCAAAATGTAAAACAGGAAAGAGATACTGGTGTGTGTGAACACCCGCTCTCTGACATTGTAATCGCTGGAGAAGCTGCTCATCCTTTACCTGAAACGTTTCATCGGCTGTTGCAAACTATTTCAGACTTGATGATGTCCCTACCCAGTGGCAGCTCACTGCAACAAATGGCTTTACGGTAGGTTTTCTTCTGGAAAAATAAATGGAATAAATTCTATAAACTGCAAAAATATAAAAGGATTGTCATTGCTTTATAAAATTTGTCTTACAAGGATGTAATACTTAATTCAACTACCTGATATCAAAATTAAAATTGATTCCATTTTGTGAAGTGTATATTTAATTTTGTCAGTTCAGTGTATGTGCAACATTAAGATTATTTGGCCCTCCTAAACTACGTCAAATTGTTAATAATTTACATAAGATTTGGTAACTAATATAGACCTTGAAATTGTTGCCCACCCAGTGTCTCAGTAAGATTAACACCCTTCAAAGAATGGTTCTGATTAAATCCTGTAATTGCCAGGTCGGCAGATATTTTCGGATGAATCTCATTCATTATACTTGCAACGCAGTAAGTGACGCATGAAAAGTTTTGTAGACCAGAAGATCTTTGAGTTACTAAGCATCAGTTTGTATAGTAATGGAACTGCCCATAATTGATCTCAGCTATCTAGTCTTTGGAAAAGAAAATGAGCCAATATCCCATTCCTGTTTACTGTCCAATGAACATATGCTAGGAAATGCACATGTTTGAATGAGGTCTCAATTTGGCAATTGAAATGGAAAGTGTTAGAAACTTTCTATAAATCTAATGAAGCAGATTTAAATGATGGTCAAAATTATATTTTAATTATACCTTTGCACTTGTATATCGTATATTCTGGATTCAAGAATCCTGGAATATAAACTGTAAATTTGGAGAAACGTAGGTGGTTAGGCAGCTCTATGATGTGAACAGCAGGCTAGCAGCTTGATATAGACCCATTTCAAAACTGCCTGTGCTTTGGAAATAGACAGACATGTTTTTGAGGCTTTTAACTTGTCTGTTCATAGTTGCTGAAAGGCCTCTTGTGCATATCAAACTTTTTAAAATCTATGTTTAGTTGCTTGATTCTACAGAGTTGAAGTATTGCTGAAAAAGGACAATCTGTCAAAACTTTTTTCACCTTGCATTTTGTAAAAGCCTTTTGTCTTAAATCTTCTTTCAGCAATGCTCAAGCTTACATTTCTTGGAGCAGCTCTTTAAAAGAGCCAGTACAGCTACAGTGGACTGAATAGCCTCATTTTTGCGATGCTTCTCCGATTTTGCTTAGTTTAGTGCCCCAGACTGCGTGAACTTGTTGGGTAATAAGATGTCACGCAATTTATTATACAGTTGTAGGAAATTGTAATATGTACACGCAAGTGATAAATATGCTGATATTTGTGGGCAGGTGGTAGAATCTACCTAATCAAGTAAAATTCTTAACTGTCTAAAAGTTACTTTTTTTTTTACCTCCTCCTTCATCTTCCTCCTCCTCCAACTTTCCTTAAGTCCCAGGATAGAGTCAGTCTTCAAATCATAAACATCTCTTCACTAATTTTTGTCTCTATATGTAGGTGCTGGAGTCTGAAATTCAAGCAATCTGATCATCAGTTCCTTCATCAGAGCAATGTTTTCCACCACATCAATAATATTCTTTCTAAATCTGATGATGGAGACAGTGAAGAAAGCTTTAACATCAGTGTGCAGTCTGGCTATGAAGCCTTGAATCAGGTAAAGATCATTTGCATGTTTGCACAGGACTATTCTGCTTAATAGCACTGAGAGGCAATAAGGCTTCTGGGGTTGAAATCTAGTATAGGAATTTCCCCTTCTCTGCCTGGTACGAGGAATTGTTCAGTGCGATGTTACTGTTTAACGCCTGAATGTCAGTATCACGGTATAGCTGAGTCAGGTGTTTCTCTTGCTAAACTATACGTTAAAACTGGATAACATTTGGATTATTTTTCCCTTCCAAAAAACTTCTCAGATTCTGGATGTGAGTTTGCTCGCTGAGCTGGAAGGTTAGTTTTCAGACGTTTCATCACCATTCTAGGTAACATCATCAGTGAGCCTCCGACGAAGCGCTGGTGTTATGTCCCGCTTTCTGTTTATCTGGTTAGGTTTCCTTGGGTTGGTGATGTCATTTCCTGTTCTTTTTCTCAAGGGATGGTAGATTGGCACAAGTCAATGTGTTTGATGGAGTTCCGGTTGGAATGCCATGCTTCTAGGAATTCTCGTGCATGTCTCTGTTGGCTTGTCCTAGGATGGATGTGTTGTCCCAATCAAAGTGGTGTCCTTCCTTATCTGTATGTAAGGATACGAGTGATAGTGGGTCATGTCGTTTTGTGGCTAGTTGATGTTCATGTATCCTGGTGGCTAGCTTCCTGCCAGTTTGTCCAATGTAGTGTTTGTCACAGTTCTTGCAAGGTATTTTGTAGATGACGTTCGTTTTATTTGTTGTCTGTATAGGGTCTTTTAAGTTCATTAGCTGTTGTTTTAGTGTGTTGGCGGGTTTGTGGGCTACCCTGATGCCAAGGGGTCCGAGTAGTCTGGCAGTCATTTCAGAAATGTCTTTGATGTAGGCGAGAGTGGTTATGGTTTCTGAGCCCGTTTTGTCTGTTTGTTTGGGTTTGTTGCTGAGGAATCGGCGGACTGTGTTCATTGGGTACCCATTTTTTTTGAATACGCTGTATACGTGATTTTCTTCTGCTCTGCGTAGTTCCTTTGTGCTGCAGTGTGTGGTGGCTCGTTGGAATAATGTTCTAACGCAGCTTCGTTTGTGGGTGTTGGGATGGTTGCTCCTGTAGTTCAGTATTTGGTCCGTATGTGTTGTTTTCCTGTAGACGCTGGTTTGAAGTTCCCCATTGGCTGTTCGCTCTACTGTGACATCTAGGAATGGCAGTTTGTTGTTTTCCTCCTCTTTTGTGAATGTTATGCCAGTAAGGATATTATTGATGGTCTTGAAGGTTTCCTCTAATTTGTTTTGTTTAGTGATGACAAAGGTGTCATCCACATAGCGGACCCAAAGTTTGGGTTGGATGATTGGCAGAGCTGTTTGTTCGAGTCTCTGCATTACTGCCTCTGCTAAGCACCCTGATATTGGAGATCCCATGGGTGTACCGTTGGTTTGTCTGTAGGTTTTGTTATTGAAAGTGAAGTGGGTGGTGAGGCATAGGTCCACTACCTTGATGATGTTGTCCTTGCTGATGAGGTTGGTGGTGTCTGGTGTATGTGTCTTCTGTTCTTCTTAGTGTCATCAGTGTTTCTTTGGCCAGGTTGATGTTGATGGATGTGAACAGGGCTGTTACGTCAAAGGAGACCATTATTTCATCCTCTTCTATCTTGGTGTCTTTGGTGTTCAGGAATTCTTGGGTGGAGCGAATGGTGTGGTGTGAGTCTTCTACTAGGTGTTTTAGTCTTTGGTGTAGTTCCTTGGCTAATCTGTAGGTTGGTGTTCCAGGTAGCGAGACTATGGGTCTGAGGGGGGCTCCTGGTTTGTGAATTTTTGGTAGTCCGCAGAAGCGTGGTGTGTTGGATCCATCTGGTTTCATTTTTTGGAAGTCTCTCTTGTTTAATTCTCCAGATTTTTGAAGTTTTTTGAGTAAGGCTGTGATTCGGTTCTCTAGTTGTGGGGTCGGGCCTATCGCCACCCGTTGGTAAGTGTCAGTATCTGCAAGCAGTGCGTTCGCTTTCTTAATATAGTCTGTTCAGTTTAAGATGACTGTCAAGCGTCCTTTGTCTGCAGGTAGGATAACGATGTTTTTATCTTTTTTGAGTCCCATTTGAGAATGGGTACCCTATGAACACAGTCCGCCGATTCCTCAGCAACAAACCCAAACAAACAGACAAAACAGGCTCAGAAACCATAACCACTCTCCCCTACATCAGACATTTCCGAAATGACTGCCAGACTACTCGGACCCCTTGGCATCAGGGTAGCCCACAAACTCGCCAACACACTAAAACAACAGCTAATGAACTGAAAAGACCCTATACAGACAACAAATAAAACGAACGTCATCTACAAAATACCTTGCAAGAACTGTGACAAACACTACATTGGACAAACTGGCAGGAAGCTAGCCACCAGGATACATGAACATCAATCAGCCACAAAACGAGGTGACCCACTATCACTCGTATCCTTACACACAGATAAGGAAGGACACCACTTTGATTGGGACAACATATCCATCCTAGGACAAGCCAAACAGAGACATGCACGAGAATTCCTAGAAGCATGGCATTCCAACCAGAACTCCATCAATAAACACATTGATTTGGAACCAATCTACCATCCCCTGAGAAAAAGAACAGGAAATGACATCACCAACCCAAGGAAACCTAACCAGATAAATAGAAAGCGGGACATAACACCAGCGCTTCGTCGGAGGCTCACTGATGATGTTACCTAGAATGGTGACGAAACGTCTGAAAACTAACCTTCCAGCTCAGCGAGCAAACTCACATCCAGAACCTCAACCTGAGCTACAAATCTTCTCAAAACTCGCTAAAACTTCTCAGAATTGAGTTAAGTTGTGGTACTTCAGTCATGACCGCAGCTGCAATCAACAGTCACAGGACAGACAGTTGCTAGGTTTGATTCACTGCAGTTCGGCTGCACTCTGGATAAATGTGTTGAATCAGTGGAGAAAACGGGAGAACTGAGGTTCTGATTGTGAATGTAATTAATTTGATGCATTTATCCTTTAAAATGCAACTTGAGCGTTGAAATACTGCCTATTGGCTCGTCTTGTACTTGATGTAGTTACTTGATTATAGCTACCTACATCAGTTAATTCATTTAAAAAATCTGAAAGGCTTAAAAATGATTTTCATACAAAGGAAGACTTAAAGACTGCAACAACCACCTTTTCACATTCCTCAAGGAACGCTGTGCAGTTTTTTTGTTGCCATCTGATTGAGCTGTAATTTTCCTTGTGGAGAGTGAATGCCTATTGATGTATTAAGAAGGCAATATTTAAATTAGATAATTGAGCACATTTGTATTGTCAGCCTATTTTGTATTTTGGTTTTTTTTTCCTCACCTATCCTACCTCCACTAATGGATCTGAGAGTACATTTCAGATGCAAAACTTGAATCTGGTTTGTTCTTGACAATAGGACATTATTTATCCAGCATACTATGGCCTATAAAGGGCAAAAATTAATATTGTTGCCTTTCATAGCAGGAGTCATGTACAGTAACATCCTTGAAAGACCTCACTGGGATTGTTGATATTAAGACATCCAGCAGACCAGCTATGATTGGTAGTCTGACAGATGGATCAACAGAAACTTTCTGGGAGTCAGGAGATGAAGACAAAAATAAAACCAAGAGCATAACTATAAACTGTGTTAAAGGAATTTGTGCTCGCTATGTGTCTGTTCATGTAGACAACTCTCGAGATTTGGGGGTAAGAATTCCCAATGTTTATCTCTTTTTTTGACAGTTCTGTCTTCTCAATATCTTAAACTGCCACACCACAAGGATTTCTATAGGCAAGCATATTTTTGCTCTGAACTGTAGTTTGTGGGCACATGGAATACCCAGCACTCAGATATGTATTGGGATTAGCATCTCCTGTGTATTTTGTGTCTGTTTAGGCTGATGGATAAGGCCATGTTTAAGTACCATGTAACGCTGACTTGTAGCTTTAAAAAAAATTGATTACATTGAAAAAAATGTTTTTCCTGCTTTAGAATGGTACAGTGCAAAAAGGGGCCATTCTGCATGTGACAACTGTGCCAATTCTGAAGGAGCTACCAATTAGTCTTGCTTTTGTCCTCATTTTTGCAAAAGCCTGCAATTTTTTTTCCTTTTAAGAACAGATCCCAATCCCTTTTATAAGTTGCTGTTGAATCTGCTTTCACCAGTGTTTCTGATGATGCATTCCAGATCACAACTCCAAGGGTGAAACTGGGAGAAATTTTCAACTCCCACACGTCTCCCATCCAAACCACTTTTTTTGCTAATTATTTTAAACTTAATACTGAACAGCTTTTATGTTAAAGCACATTTTACAATTCTCTTTAGATTCTTCAACACCGGTTAGTGATGAGAAGCTTAAAATAGTGACGTAGCAGTGATGGTGGTGGGGCGACTAGGATTAGCAATTTATAGTGCATGTTTGTGGTTGTCATGTGAAATGTTGATATGATATCTTTACTGTAGAAATATATCTTTTTCTCCCCCTCCATATAGAACAAGGTATCTTCAATGACTTTCTTTTCTGGAAAAGCAACTGAAGACCTAAGCAGAATTAAACAAGTAAGAATTTGGAAGAAATTGTTCTTCTTGGAAGCAAAGCTTTTTTCATTACAGTATGTTTTATTCTCTCCCCTTCCCCTTGTTGTTTGAAACATGCCAATATAAACTTTCTTCTAATTTCTTTTCCACTAGTAACATTAAAATTGCCTATGTTCCGTTACCATTTTTCAGTATCTTCATTAATTTGGCCTTGTGGATAATAAATATTTGTAATGTGTAAAGATCGGAATATACAAGCCTAAATCTATGATGGAAACAAGAATTAAGGCTACAGAAATGTTTATAAATCAATTTGATTCCCTTGCAAGATAATTGAGAGGTTTCATTTTGTTCTCGCTATGCACATTCTGAAAGAATTTTACGGACTAAATAACACTTTCTCTTTTTTAGTCTTTAACTTTATGCTGTCTGATAGAATATACCCGTTTAATAACAGTTGCTTTGATTTTTTTAAAGAATTATTTTACTCTTAGATCTATGTAATATATTTCCTTTGAAGGATAAACCTGAATCCACTTTTCTCTTTCTCTCGTTCTTAGACTGACATGGATTCCAGGCACATGGGATGGGTAACCAGTCAACTTCCTGGTGGAGGCAATCATATTATTAAAATAGAGCTCAAAGGTCCTGAGAACACACTAAGAGTCCGACAAGTCAAGGTTTTAGGATGGAAAGAAAATGAAAGTATTAAAATTGGTGGACAGATTTCAGCAAGTGTTGCTCAGCAGAAGAACTGTGAAGGAGAAACCCTAAGAGTTTTCCGACTTATTACATCTCAGGTATATTGCACTTGGTCTTCAAAGTCATATTTTTCTTTGATCACTGTCAAAATAAACACCTCTGGCATGATATGCAAAATGTGACCATTATCTGAGAACTCACAAGTTTGATTTTCTTTCCAGCTTTCAAAAATCCTTAGAATTTCTAATTTTACAGTAAAATTCAAATAAAATACCTGGAAGTCCAAAAAGGCTTGCAGGTCTGACTATCCATCATTTACGATGCTCAGAATTGGTTCAGAGACCGCCATAATCATTACTGGAATGCTGGCCTTTATACAAGGAGGTAGAAGCTTTGCATCAGCTAGCAAGGACCTGGTGAGAAAACACCTGCAGAGTTCAAGTAGTTTTGGGCACCACACCTTAAGAGTGATACATCAGAGGGAGTACAGAATACGTCTACCAAAATGATATTTAAACACCAAAGAAGATATTACAAGCAGGAGTTGAAGAAACTGGTGTTTTTGATCTTAGAACTTCAAAACCTTAAAGGGCAATTTAATCAGACTGTAACAGATGCAGGTAGGATAGATAGAAACTAATTCTGCTGGTTGAGGAGTAGAGGACCAGGTCATATGTATAAAAATTAGGGCCTGACACTTCAGGAGTTGTTAGACAACACTTCTACTCACCTGATAATAGAAGTTTAGAACTCTTTCACGATGGGAATTAATGCTATGTCAGCTTACTTTACAGATGAGTTTTTTTAATCCTGACCTATTTGAGGATGCAGAACAAGTGGATAACGGAGTTAGGTTGTAGATCAGCTATAATCTTGTTGAATGACAGAAAAGAGTCAGGGAGATAAATGGCGTACTCATGTTCCTTTTATTTCTCTTCTATGTATAACTAACCACACTCAACATTCTAGTGGTCATTCAGTCCTCAGTCTATCGAGCCTTCTCTGGCATTCAGTTAGGTCATGGCTGGTCAACTCACAGTGCAAGGAAGTGGCAATCTCCATGTCCGTTGATGTTATTAGTCTCCAGGGGCAGCATCTACATCCACACTGCCAAACCCTCCAAGAATTTAGTAAGCCTCAATGAGGTCATTCTTTGAAACTCTAGGATGTACTGACGGAGTTTCTTCACCCTTTCTTAATGGTACAATCTTGTTATCCCAGGGAGTAATCTGGTAAATCTCTGTTGCATTCCCTCAGTGGCAAGTACATCCTGCTTTATGTAAGGGAACCAAACCTGTATAGAATACTCCAAGTGAGGCCTTACCAAGTTTCTAACCAACTGCAGCATGGCATCTTTACTCCTGTACTCAGTCCTGTACTCAGTCCTGTACTCAGTCCTGTACTCAGTCCTGTACTCAGTCCTGTACTCAGTCCTGTACTCAGTCCTGTACTCAGTCCTGTACTCAGTCCTGTACTCAGTCCTGTACTCAGTCCTGTACTCAGTCCTGTACTCAGTCCTGTACTCAGTCCTGTACTCAGTCCTGTACTCAGTCCTGTACTCAGTCCTGTACTCAGTCCTGTACTCAGTCCTGTACTCAGTCCTGTACTCAGTCCTGTACTCAGTCCTGTACTCAGTCCTGTACTCAGTCCTGTACTCAGTCCTGTACTCAGTCCTGTACTCAGTCCTGTACTCAGTCCTGTACTCAGTCCTGTACTCAGTCCTGTACTCAGTCCTGTACTCAGTCCTGTACTCAGTCCTGTACTCAGTCCTGTACTCAGTCCTGTACTCAGTCCTGTACTCAGTCCTGTACTCAGTCCTGTACTCAGTCCTGTACTCAGTCCTGTACTCAGTCCTGTACTCAGTCCTGTACTCAGTCCTGTACTCAGTCCTGTACTCAGTCCTGTACTCAGTCCTGTACTCAGTCCTGTACTCAGTCCTGTACTCAGTCCTGTACTCAGTCCTGTACTCAGTCCTGTACTCAGTCCTGTACTCAGTCCTGTACTCAGTCCTGTACTCAGTCCTGTACTCAGTCCTGTACTCAGTCCTGTACTCAGTCCTGTACTCAGTCCTGTACTCAGTCCTGTACTCAGTCCTGTACTCAGTCCTGTACTCAGTCCTGTACTCAGTCCTGTACTCAGTCCTGTACTCAGTCCTGTACTCAGTCCTGTACTCAGTCCTGTACTCAGTCCTGTACTCAGTCCTGTACTCAGTCCTGTACTCAGTCCTGTACTCAGTCCTGTACTCAGTCCTGTACTCAGTCCTGTACTCAGTCCTGTACTCAGTCCTGTACTCAGTCCTGTACTCAGTCCTGTACTCAGTCCTGTACTCAGTCCTGTACTCAGTCCTGTACTCAGTCCTGTACTCAGTCCTGTACTCAGTCCTGTACTCAGTCCTGTACTCAGTCCTGTACTCAGTCCTGTACTCAGTCCTGTACTCAGTCCTGTACTCAGTCCTGTACTCAGTCCTGTACTCAGTCCTGTACTCAGTCCTGTACTCAGTCCTGTACTCAGTCCTGTACTCAGTCCTGTACTCAGTCCTGTACTCAGTCCTGTACTCAGTCCTGTACTCAGTCCTGTACTCAGTCCTGTACTCAGTCCTGTACTCAGTCCTGTACTCAGTCCTGTACTCAGTCCTGTACTCAGTCCTGTACTCAGTCCTGTACTCAGTCCTGTACTCAGTCCTGTACTCAGTCCTGTACTCAGTCCTGTACTCAGTCCTGTACTCAGTCCTGTACTCAGTCCTGTACTCAGTCCTGTACTCAGTCCTGTACTCAGTCCTGTACTCAGTCCTGTACTCAGTCCTGTACTCAGTCCTGTACTCAGTCCTGTACTCAGTCCTGTACTCAGTCCTGTACTCAGTCCTGTACTCAGTCCTGTACTCAGTCCTGTACTCAGTCCTGTACTCAGTCCTGTACTCAGTCCTGTACTCAGTCCTGTACTCAGTCCTGTACTCAGTCCTGTACTCAGTCCTGTACTCAGTCCTGTACTCAGTCCTGTACTCAGTCCTGTACTCAGTCCTGTACTCAGTCCTGTACTCAGTCCTGTACTCAGTCCTGTACTCAGTCCTGTACTCAGTCCTGTACTCAGTCCTGTACTCAGTCCTGTACTCAGTCCTGTACTCAGTCCTGTACTCAGTCCTGTACTCAGTCCTGTACTCAGTCCTGTACTCAGTCCTGTACTCAGTCCTGTACTCAGTCCTGTACTCAGTCCTGTACTCAGTCCTGTACTCAGTCCTGTACTCAGTCCTGTACTCAGTCCTGTACTCAGTCCTGTACTCAGTCCTGTACTCAGTCCTGTACTCAGTCCTGTACTCAGTCCTGTACTCAGTCCTGTACTCAGTCCTGTACTCAGTCCTGTACTCAGTCCTGTACTCAGTCCTGTACTCAGTCCTGTACTCAGTCCTGTACTCAGTCCTGTACTCAGTCCTGTACTCAGTCCTGTACTCAGTCCTGTACTCAGTCCTGTACTCAGTCCTGTACTCAGTCCTGTGACGAAGACTAATGTATGATTTACACTTCTGTGCTGTACCTACATGCCAACGTTACTGACTTGAGAACTGAAAACGGAGTCTTTTGGGACACCCACATTTTCCAACCTTCCACCATTTTAGAAATATACTGCCTGATTTTTCTTTTTATACAAAAATGAATAACTTCATACTTACTCCATCTGCTATGTTTGAGCCCATTTGCTTCATCTGCTAAGTGCTCTTGAAGCCACCTTGCTTCCTCCTTACAATATACATTCCCTAGTTTAATGTCATCAATAAATTTGGAAATACTGCATTTGGTCCTTGCATCCAAATAATTTTACATAAATTATGAACAGCTGTGGAGCACTGAGTGTTCTGGTACCCCACTAGTAATGGCCTGCTACCCTGAGAATGACCATTTATTTCTGATATAACCAGGTATAGAACTGGATGAACACAGCAAGCCAAGCAGCATCAGAGGAGCAGGAAAGCTGACGTTTTGTGCTAGACCCTTCTTCAGATAACACCTTGTTATCTCGGATTCTCCAGCATCTGCAGTTCCTACTATCTCTGATCCAGTTATTCCTCTCTGCTTTCTGTTTATTCACCAATTCTCAGTTTGTATTGATATATTTCTCCCAACCCCAAGTGCTGTCATTTTGTTTACTAACCTCCAATGTGTGACACGTTATTAAAAGACTTCGGAAAAGCTAAAGCACCACATTCACTGGCTCCCGTTTATCAGTGCTACAAGTATGTTGTCAAACGTTATTTCTGTTAGTAAATCCGTGTTGATTCTGCCTAATGTTATAATTTTTTAAATGTCCAGCCATCGTATTCTTTATCACGCATTCTGACATTTCCTTCGTTATTGTTGTCAAATTGAATGGTCTGTAGTTCTCCCTCTTTATCCCTTCTTACAATTGTGGGCTTATAATTGCTACTTTATGTTATGCGCAAACCTTTCCAGAATCCATAGTATTTTGAAAGCTAAGTCCTGATGTATCTGCTATCTGTGTAGCCACCACTTCAAGTGCTGTAGGATCTATTTTATCTGGTACAGATGATATATCACCTTCAAGTACTATCATTTTAATCATTCATTTCCTCTAGTTTCCCAGTTCTGTTGTCCTTAGTCCCCTACTATTTCTGGGCGATTTTCTATATCAACATCTGTGAAGGTTGACACAAAGTAATTCAATTCTTCCGCTATTTCCCTGCTGTTCGTTGAGTCACAATTATCCTGTTCTTTTTCTTTGTTCACAGCCTGAAGAAACTTTTGTTTCTTGAATAGTTTGCATCCATATTCTGTTCTCAGTTTCTCAATCAGCTTCTTGGTCCTTCTTTGCTGGCTTCTAAATTGGTCCCAGTGCTATTCTGGCAACTTTCTAAGCCATTTCTTTGATGTATTATATGATTTATTTTGTTCATTTTTGTTTACCTTTTGGGTATTTGTGCCTTAGAGGAATGTATATCTGTTGTAGACTGTGTAGTTTTTGTTTAAATCGTACCCAATGCCTGGTCTACCGTCAAACCTTCCAATGTATTTCCCCAAGCCACCAAAACTGACTTGTTCCCCCATTCCTCCTTAATTTCTGTTAAGCTTTAAAACCCTAGTTTCAGAATGGGGCAAATCACATTCAGCCTTAGAGCTAAATTCTATCTGTATTACAGCCATTATTTTCTAAGGGCTCCTTTGCAGCAAGATTATTAATTAACCTTTTCTTCACACACAATATTGAACCCAAAACAGCGTTATCCCTAGTTGGCTCCACAAAGTGTTGGTCCAGAAAGCCATCTGTTATGCTTTCCAGGAATTAATCTTCCACACCCTTTAGTACTGATTTGGTTAGCCCAGGCTATGTGTAAATTAAAATGGCCTGTTATTACTGTCTTACCAACATGACATGCGACTCCAGTTTTCTGCTTTATACCATGCCCAACATTACAGGAAACTACTGCAGTAAACAACTCCAATGTTTGCCCACTGCTGTTTCTCTGTTCAACCCAAACGGATTCCACATTTTAATCCTTTAAGTTTAGACCTTCTCTTAGTAATGTACTAATGTTCAAAGTGCTACCCCATTTTCATTTTTCCTAATCCAGTCACCTTGGAGTTTGTCTCCACAATGACGGTTAATAATATATGTTGACTTCAGCTGGTACATTCAAATCATCAAGCAAGCACATTCAGGTAGAGTGCCTTTAGTTCAGCTTTTTTTAGCCATGTTCTGAATTCTTATCCTATTTCTTGCGTGTTTTTGCTTCACCTGCCTTCTGTTATTGCTTTCTACTTTTAACCAGTTTTTGCTTTCCTCAAGTCTGAACTTCACCTTGCGTTCCCATCTGTCCACAAATCTAGTTTTAAACCCTTCCCAGCAGGACTTAGAAATCTCCTTGCATAGATGTTAGTCTGAATAGTGCTGAGCCATCCACCTTGTACAGCTCTCACAAGCCCCAGAAGCAGACCTGAGATAATGGGAACTGCAGATGCTGGAGAATTCCAAGATAATAAAATGTGAGGCTGGATGAACACAGCAGGCCAAGCAGCATCTCAGGAGCACAAAAGCTGACGTTTCGGGCCTAGACCCTTCATCAGAGAGGGCCCTCTCTGATGAAGGGTCTAGGCCCGAAACGTCAGCTTTTGTGCTCCTGAGATGCTGCTTGGCCTGCTGTGTTCATCCAGCCTCACATTTTATTATCCCAGAAGCAGACCTAATGCTTTAAGCTCAGGATTTTTGCAGGTGTGAAAGGTTGTACATATATGGTCATTTGGGTTACTGGTAATATCCATGACTTCTGACTTAAAGCAGGACACACATTCCATACAACCAAGCTGACATGTCTTAATACATTTTACAAGTTCATAAACTTTGCTAGTATTGATAAATTCAACTAATATCTAATGCAGTTTACTAGTGGTAATAAGCTTCACTTAAAGCACCTCTTTCCCTGTGCAGTGTATTCCCACATGGGACCTAATTCACTATTCACTGTCTCACTCAGGTGTGGTCTCCTAATTGCGCACTCCTTACTGAGTTTACAATTTGAAAAATCTGTCTCTCAAATTCTCTGAAGAGTCATTAGTGTCTTGTTGCAGTAATTAGCACCAGTTGAACAAAAACTTTATGCTAATTGATAGATAATTGCCACTGCCAGGCAATTTAGTTTACTTAAAAGTTGCTACTTCTATGTCAGTGTCTGACTTTTCATCTATATGTGATTTTTTTTAAAAAGTCGAGCCATAATTTACCATGTGAACCTGATCTGTTCCTTGTTTTAAACCAAAATAGAAAAGTACTGCCACCACCAGACACCTTTCCCATCCCTCCCTTGTCAGCCTTCTGCAAGGATCTTCCCTCCTAGGCACCCTGATCAATTCCCAACATCTCCCCACACCCCAGCAGAACCTTTCCAAGTTAGCACAGGTGTAACACTTGCTTGTTTACACTCTCCCTCCTCTCTAATCAAGACGCCCCACACACCTTCCATTTGAAGCAGCAATTAACCTGTGCTTCACTCAATCTAGCCTACTGTATTCTCTGCATATAATGGGGTCTCCTCTACACTGGGTTGACAAAGTACAGACTGGGCAATTGTTTTGAAAAGCACCTATGTTCTGTCTACAAAAATGACGCTGAGCTTTCAGTTGCCTGTCATTTCAGCACGCTACCATGTTCCCTGGCCAATATCTCTGCATCAGGCTTGCTGCAGCGCTTCAGTGAATCTTAACTCAAGCTGAAAGAACGACACCTCATTTTCTGTTTGGGAACCCTGTAGCCTTCTCAACTCCATATCAAGTTCAACAGTTGTAGGGCTTGAATACCTTCTCCCGTGTCCTTACCCCAAAATCCACACACCAAGGCTTGCCATCACTTGGGTTGCTACCATGAGCAACTATTCATTCTCCCAAACTGACTGTTACCGATTCCTTTGTTTACCCAACTACTACTCTCTCTCTCTCTCTCTCTGGATAATCTCAATGTTCACCTAATCAGTTAATCCTCTCCTCTGCTTTTTCTCCACAGATGCTGCCAGACCTGAGTTTTTCCAGCAATTTCTCTTTGTGTTCTTGTTCCTCATTTTTATCTGTCACTCAGATGTTATCTTGTGAATGTTTGCCCTTATTGCTTCCAACTTGCACCATGTCCTTTTCACCATTCACCCCAAGTTTGCTGACTTCCAGAAGCTCACAGTACACCAGTATTTCAATTTTAAAGTTGCTTATTTGAATGTTTAAGTTCTCCATGATTTGACCCCACACACAGTTTCTTCATCCCATGCCCCCTCACACCCTGCCATGTCAATTTCTGTAACTTTCCCAATAGACCTGAGATCTCTTCAGTCTCTCCCAACTGCATCCTCCAATTCACCACTGACTTCCTTATTTTTAGTTGTCCCTGGCATTGCCTCCCCAAATCTTAAGCCTCCACCTTTCTAGGCATTGTGGAAACCTGTCTTGTTGACTAAGTATTTATCACCTGACCTAATATCTCCTCCTTTGGCTTGGTAATATTTTGTCAAATCATACTTCTGTTGTGTGGTTTCAGATGCTTATGTTAAAGACCCAACTAACTCAAAGATATTGGATATTGAAAAGTCTCATAGCACAGTGGAAAGGTTCCTGAGTGGTGGAGTCATATAATTGGGTGGCTTTTACTTGTTGAAATAAACTTTACATCTGTTGGTGAAGTTCTAAAAGTACAACATGTGGTGCCAAGAATAGTTCCTTGAAGGACACTAAAGGTAAAGGATGCAGAAGAGGTCATTACTGAAGATACCACAATTATAATGAGGGAAAAAAATTGAAACCACGCCATGAGATAGATTATAATGGTGCATTGGAGGGCGGTATTCCATCAGCTGTCAAAGTCAACACAGAGGTAAATTGACCATAATCAGAAGATGCCATTTGTGATTTTGTTTCAGTTCTGTGATGGAGGGAAATATTTATTGGAGAGCTGTTTATAGTGAGCTGCAGAAAGTTGGCTGAGAGAGCCAATAACGCATTTCGGGATATTGGAAATGGGTGGAAGTTTGAGGACAAGACTTTTCGGTTATTTTTATTGAAAAGTGTGTCGATGACTGATTTTTGAATGTGAGACAGTTAGTGGTTAAGAAAGAACCATTTACAGTTATAACACAGGAGTTCATTCAGTTTATCATATCTGTGCTGGTCTTTGCCAGGGTAATCTAAAACTAATTGCATTGCCCAGTATTCTCATGTACTCTGTCCTCTGTTTCAAATATTTTCTTGCTCTTCTTTTTAAAGGAAGCTGTACTATTTGTCATGACACAGATACAAAATCAGCCTCACTATCACTGCATTTGCGAAGCAGTGAGCTCAAAACATTCAAAGATTCTCAAAGACTGCTCAAATGTTCCAAACCAAATTTTACAAGTAATAGATCTTAGACACCAAGTTCACAACTTAAACAAAAATTAACAATTTATTTTTAAGCATGGAACTTCAGAACATAGATGAACAGCAATGCAATATAGTTAATATCTACCAACAAACCAAATATTTGAATATAAGCCCTCACACACAAACTGACCAATAAACAGAGTAAAAGCTTACATTGATAATAGAAATAAAAGAATTATAATTTGCTAGTTCAAAAACAGTTGCAACAAGCAAGCTCTCATGAAATCCTTTGGCAATGGGTTGTAATACAGGCACAAGGAACTGTACATCTTAAATTTCAAAGTCATCAGTTAATGCAGACAGCTTTCACAGACCTGGAACCATTTTAGCTACTTCTTACAGGCAGAGATTCTTTTCTCAGGCCTTTGAACAAGTTGATAACTGAGAATATCTAGAGCGAGCAATGCTAAAAATTCAGTGCAGTGTGGCAGCTGCCAAAGCAAAAACTTCCAATCTAGTTAGATCGAGTTCACGTTTTGTTTTTTGTTTGTTTCTTTTTCAACATTCCCTGTGGTTGGCTAACAAGTACCTGTCCTCATTTGATTGACCGGCTCAATGTCTAACCAGCTACCAGTGCCGAACCAGCTACCAGTCCCTGAGCATAACAACATAATGCCGAATTATATGTGGTGTTCTTAGAGCAGAATTAATCGGCAGTAACTTTCCAGGCCAGCTTCCAACAGTAAATATCAGTCTTTTGTTTTTTATTTTAAAAAATTCAAAGTTCAATTCTCAACTTCAACCCCATGTTCTAAATCCAAATATGAAAAGTAAAAGAAAAATAGTGATGCTGTCAGCACAGTGCTTCATCTAGTTCCATTGCCAAACCATTCCATATTCCTAATAAGTTCCTGAAGAGCTTTCTCATTACCTCTTTCAACATCAGTAACTGCCAAGGAACATCAATTTAAGACATTGATTCTGCAAACGCCATAAATTGTTTTGCCTTTTTTTCCCCTCCAGCCTTTTAAATCCATTTTAAATCTTACTTATCCTTTTCTATTCCTGTATCTGCTCTGGCTCCATAACTATAGTTTACTATCCGAAGCACTATGCAAGTGAAGGTATATTGTATGTGGTTTTAAGATTCCTTCCATAATTAGACAACTTTTTAAAAAAATTTTGAGTGTTTCTTCATTTGATAAAACTAATTGAATAAATTAAGCTTTTTGATATGTTGCTAACTTTATAAAACTTTTGCAGGTGTTTGGCAAATTGATTTGTGGTGATGCTGAGCCCACACCTGAACAAGAAGACAAAACTATTTTGTCTTCACCAGAGGGTGAAGAAAAGGTACAATTATGTCCTGTATCCACAAAATAGATATTTTTCAGTAACAGACTTTCTTGCTTATAACCATATTTCATCTTGTCTCGATGAAGGCATCTGATGCTGATTTGAAGGAACACATGGTTGGAATCATATTTAGCAGAAGCAAGCTGACCAATCTTCAGAAACAGGTTTGATGTGAATGATCTTTGTATTTCTCATGTAGAACTCATTGTTTCATTATTCAGTGATTTAATTGCAATCTACTTCGAGCTGTTGTTCCTCTGTGAGAGCTCACAGCTTAGCAGCTGCCCAGCGCTGTGCTGTAATTGAATATCCAGAGAAAATTGTCTGCTACACCTGTCTGTGTATTGCAGTAATTATTCATCATTCAACCATTAGAAATTTGTACCTCATGTTTGAGTTGGCTGCACTTCAGGTACAAGAACGAATGATTCAGTTTTCAGAATGGTGTTTTCTGTGTTTATTTTGTGTAATCACTATGAAAATACTTTCAGCTCATTGAGGTGATTAGCTTTTGGACATTGGCAGGCATTGAGACTCTCTCCCTGCTCTAGGAATTGGACCTTTTTTTTAATACTGACATCAACATGGGAGATTCAGTTGTTCTTCAGATGAACTGATTTTCTGGAGCTAGGAAAAAAGAAGGTCGCAGTGGCTTCAACGAAACCCCAGGGAACATTTTCTAAGATCTATGTAACCTTACTGTCCAATTCTACTTGAAAAATGATTATAATTTGCATTTTTTATTTGAGTCCAAGACATTCTCTTTTACATAATGGATCAGGTTTTAATTTTGTGTTCAAGTCAAGCCAAGAAATAAAAGTGAGTTCTTGACTGGAGTAACTTTATTCTAATTGAGAAATTAATACAGAAAGCTCTAGTCATTCCAGTAATATCCTCATACCCAAGAAGCTCAACCTTAAAAATGCTCAACGGATAAGCATCCATAGTTAAGATGTAGAGAATTCCAACAGTTTGAGATGAAGAGACAGTTCTTTACTCAATCCTAAATGCTCAATCTCCCACTTGTAAGATTGTGGACATGGAACATTTCTCAGAATCAATCCTGTGAAGTCCCTTGCAAATTAATATTTGAACTAGATCTAATCTCATCCTTAATAAACTTTAGGAAATATTAGTAGAATTGACTCAATTTCCTCTTGTAGGACAGTCTGTTAATCCTAGGCATCCATCTAGTCAGCCTTCATTGACTTCCCTTGAAGGAAAATACATCTTCCCTGAAGTGAGCAAACCAAAATTGTACCATGTACTCTAGATATTTTCTCATAAGACTCTAAGTGAAGGAAGACTTATTTCTGCCTTTTATTGAAAAGAGATTGAGTTAAATCAAGCCACTTATCTTCCTAAGTACTTGATGTATTGCGTGTTAACTCCTTGGGATTCATTTGCAAGGGCATTGAAGACCCTGTGAATACCAGTATTTCCCAAACAGCTTTAAGAAGTATTCTGTCCTATTTTCCTACCAAAAGTGCATACTTCACACTTCTCTGTGAAATTCAGTCTGCTACTTTTTAGTTCACTCCCCAACTGATCAGTTCTCCTTCCAAGTTTGTAACTGGTCCAATTTTTGCAACTGCTAATTATCTCTCTGAGCAGGTATGTGCACATATAGTTCAAGCCATACGCATGGAAGCCACCCGTGTACGAGAAGAATGGGAACACGCCATATCCAGCAAGGAAAATGCAAATTCTCAACCAAATGATGAGGATGCTTCTTCAGATGCGTACTGTTTTGAACTGCTGTCCATGGTGCTTGCTCTAAGTGGTTCCAATGTTGGAAGACAATATTTGGCCCAGCAGCTCACGTTATTGCAAGACCTGTTCTCTTTGCTGCATACTGCTTCACCCAGGGTACAAAGACAGGTCAGTGTTGATTTTATTTCAATCAATTTTAAACTTCAGTAAAGTAGAAAATCATTTGTAAAGTACTAACAATGTTTAAAGTTGGAAATATGTTTTTTGACTCTGAGCTATGAGGCAATAGATGTAACAGCCATCTGGAATTCCATTTACAGGTGACATCTTTGCTGCGCCGTGTGCTACCAGAAGTGACGCCAGTGCGTCTTGCCAGTATAATAGGTGTGAAATCTCTTCCACCAGCTGACATCAGCGATATCATTCATTCCACAGAGAAAGGAGACTGGAATAAGTTAGGAATTTTGGACATGTTTTTGGGATGCATTTCCAAAGCGCTCACTGTACAGCTAAAAGCCAAAGGGTGTAATTTTCCTGGCACAGTTGCTGGGAAGGGTGTAACCACAGTTACGTTACCATCAGTCTTCAACTCTGGGTAAGAGTGACCTTTCTAAGTCATACTTTGTTCTTCATTAAATTAAAAATGGAATCGGTATTCTAGTTAGCACTAATTGTTAGCTGTGTTGTACTAGTTATGCCATGGATTGTACATTGTGTTGCAGCACAGTTGCTTACCTCTGGTAAACTGGAAATTCTTGTAAGACAGTGAAGTGGTTCTGATTTTAGAAAATCCTTTTATTATTCAGACGCTGTGAGTGTGTACCTTGCTGACAAGACTGCAGTTATTTCCCAACTGTTAGTACCTTTTGAAGTTGATTGTGGTGTGCTTACCATCTTCAACTGCTGGTGTCTGTGATTTAAGTGCTGTTAGAATGGGTGTGTGTTCCAGGGCCTTGACCTGCAAAATTGGGAACAGTGATATTTATTGAAACTGGAATAATGTGTGATTTGGAGAGAAACTTTGCAGCAGTAGTTCTACAATTTGCCAGCTGCCTGTTAAACTGTGTTAGAGGTCTTGGCCTCAGGAGAAGCAGTCAAGGTACTGCATGGTATTCATGTAATTGAATACAGCATAAAGATATTTGTAACAAAGTTATCAAGGCCAAAAAATCCTTGATTCCATATAGCCTTTCATACCCAAGCTAGCATTTGGGATGCTAGAGTTGTCCTTTGCACTCTCTTTCTGGTGAATCAAAATGCACTCCATGTTCCTTTTTCTTGGTGATCAGCCTTCCAGTTTATCTTCCTGTCCTCAACTCCATCTGATAATTAAGTAGATATTATTAGCAGGCCAGTATAGTTTAGGGTTGTCTTTAATTTGTGTTTCATGTAGGATAGTTTGGATCTTGTGTTTTATCTTGTGCAGCTGATTAGCGCTGTGTCAAAGACTAAAATTGAGCCAGTTTAGATATTTTGGACACCCTACAATGTTAAATGTCCTTGAAATATTCCAGTGTTATTTCTTCCATTTCTGTCCAGTGCTGTGTAAATATGTGTACGATTCTTTGAAAGAGAGTTTAATTGAAAGTAATGTTATACCTACAATTCATGTATTTTTCATTCAGTTGAGTATTTGACAAGGCTGCAATATTACTCATTACAAAAAAATTTGATAGTTAATTTACACACTGATTATAAAATGTTTTCAAAATGGTTTGCAAATAAGACCAGACAGTTTTCCTAATGTTGTCATTGATCTTTCTACAGCTCCATTCGACGAGGTGAAAGCCACTGGTGGATGAAAGGCTCCACACCCCCGCAAATTTCAGAAATAATAATTAAACTAATAAAGGACATGGCCGCTGTGAGTTGTAATCAACTGGCATTGCTACTTTATTAAAAACTACTCAATATTATCAAGTATACAACAGTATTGTGTGTTAAATAATGCAAGTTTAAATGATTAAAGTGAATCTAATTTCACTTGGATTTTGTACTAGTTAGTATTTATTTACATTTGCAGTAACGTTTTAAGACTTTTTTTAATTCACACTGTCTCAGAATTCAAAGGATTTATAATGATTTTACTTTGATTTGTTCGGTTTTAAGAGAGTTAGCGTTTTGCTTCAGGTTAGTTGCTTATTAGTACCACATTTGACGAAAATGAACAAACAGGTTGCTAAGTATTTCCAGCATTTGTTTGTTTAGCTGGCCATATTAAGAAATAATCTAATGAAATTGCTTGCTGCTGAAGTCAAATATTCTGAACTCTAATATGTTATGGTATGAAGAACATTTGCATCCAGTAGATAGTTGAATCTAGTTTCTGAGAGTTATCATGTGTTTGCATGTCATGATTTAAATTTCAAAAAACATTTTTCTAGGGACATCTATCAGAAGCCTGGTCACGTGTCACAAAAAATGCAATTGCTGAAACAATTATTGCCCTAACAAAAATGGAAGAAGAATACAGAGTGCCTATCCAATGTACCACAACAACGAGGGTGATTAATAGCTCCTTTTTATATGTGAAATATACCTGAAATAGAATTACAAAATGGTTCATGAAAAGTGAATGTATTTGGATGTTAGATTCTAATTCTGCTTAATGTTTGTTTTCTCCACAGTTGTGGCTAGCTCTGGCTTCACTGTGTGTGCTAGATCAAGACCATGTTGATAGGCTTTCCTCTGGTAGATGGATGGGAAAGGATGGCCAGCAAAAACAAATGGTAAGGAAAGAGATTGATATGTTAGGGCCACTGTATAACTAATCTGGATGTAAATTCATTGGAATTGAAGTAAACCCCCACTTAAATTCCAGCTAAGGTGGGCCACAGAAATATTTGTACAGTAGGTCTGCACATGTAGGGTTTAATGCCGCTAAGTATACATTGTTGAAGATACAAATATAAGGAATACATGTTTGGCATCACTGTACCTAAGTTAAAGACGTGAGAGTCCCCATAGCGTCGATGGCATATATATCCAGCAAAGCAGAGAAGCTGTTAGGAATCCAGTTAATTATTGTACATGGCCACATCAAATTAGTATAGATCAGAAGAGATCGGGTCCATCTTTAATTATCTCTCCCTCGGTCAAGGGAAAGCCACTGTCTTTTGCCATTAATTTTTTTTTAAACTAGTGACTGCTTCTCAAATATGAGTAATTGCAAAAATATATTCATTTCTGCAGCTGATACAAGAAATATTTCCCTGAGAATTAAGCTCAAGGGTGAAAGGGACTTCCAGATAAAATGTAATACGTAGAAGTTTATTTCTGCAAATCAATGAGGGCATGTTTCCATGACCCAAGGACAATTAAAAAGCTTGAAAATATTTTCTAAATTATGAATTTTTTTAAAATTGCTTGGTCAAACAGAACTTAAACAAACATTGCTAAGAAAAGAGCTAAGCAATCAACTTTTCACCTTATACTCATCTGGACTGAAAAAGCAAGAAAACCAAATTCAGGAAGGGAGCAACAATTTTTACAGTATGAGAAGAGAGAGAGATTTGTTGCACTATGGTCAGCATGTGGATAATGCAGCAGGAACTGTTAACTGTTTTAATTAACTGATTACATTAAAATCAGGCTTACAGTTCTGGCCAGGACATTGCCACAGAGATGCAGCACGGTTGGCTGTTTCCATTGCCTTTCTGTATTGAAAAAGATGCAGTATATGTACATAGTAACTTTGTCTGCAAAGAACAAAGCTGTGTTAATAAATAGAGCTCAGAGTATGCAATTTGATTTCATATTATCTTCCAGTGTCTCATTCGTTGTGTGACTGTTTGAGTATTGATTCAGCTTACCCATTAATCTATATTTGTACAAGCGCAATTTGCTTAAAGAAATATGCTCTAGAATAATAAATTTATTAATTTAAATTATTATTGTCCCAAGTGTATGAGCAAAAAAAAATTAGATACATGTTTTAGACATCTGACAAAACATGTCATTCCTTCTTGGTTTGGCCATAGCTAGGTTTCTATAACTCAATTTATGTTTTGTGGAAAATTAATTTCTGAGTTCAAAATTTTACAAGATCTTGCTCTGTCAGTACAATCTTAATATTGCAGAATATTGTCTCCCAAACTACTTCCCACTGTGACTCACGTTCAAAAACATCACCTTACAATGTGACCTGGATAACGTGTGTTTGTTCGTGGGATGTAGGAGGGTGCCTCTGAGGCCGTGTGAGAGAGGAGGGGCAAAGTGTTTTTAAAAACTACCTATTGACTGGCTTTTTGGAGCATAAATCAGGTCTCAAAGATCAATCCATTAGGCCATGCTTAAAATTTGCTAGATTTGAACAAACCTGACAGCTGTTAATACTTGTTCGGAGCTCTGTGGCTACCTCTGATACCACGACCACAGAATTTGCCTGAGTTGTGACCTGTTGTAGAAGCTACACTACCTTTCTGCAAAGATCAACTCATAAATCCTGACTGTGCAGAGAAACATTCTATTCTGTTGTATCTCGCTGTGATTTCATTGAATTAGCAAGCGGGTTCTGTTATTAACCTAGCATTAATTAAGATTATTTTTCATTTAGCCCATGTGTGACAACCATGATGATGGTGAGACTCCAGCAATTATTCACTGCAATGTGTGTGGGAATCTTTGCACAGATTGTGACCGTTTTCTCCACCTTCACAGAAGGACAAGAACACATCAAAGACAGGCAAGGATTTAATTAAGTCTTTTGAATAATTTTGATGTTATTATTTTGCTCTCATTGAAAACCTAATGACATAAACTCTATTGTTGATCTCTAAACCGCTTCAAACAAGCGATTGTAGGAGACTGCACAATTGGACAAAGAATGGTGCAGAACTGAGTGGGGACAAGTAGTGTGTTAATTAGCTGTTAACAAGCTTTAAATGCAGCGATTGAAATATTTTCAGGGAAGCATGCTTCTGTAAATTTTGTATTGTTATGTAGTTGCCCTCTGTGTTGTCATTTAAAAAAAATACCATTGCAGAAATACTATTTGATAAAGTAATCCATTTTGATTCACAGGGTCAGTAATTTGTTCAAAACATCCTACAGATCTTTGATCAATATTTGTAGGATGTTTTGAACAAATTATTGACCCCGTGAATCAAAATGGAAGAGCTGTGATGGAATTTTAATTTGTTAATTTTATTTGTAATCAGGTGAGGATGGGTGAAATGATTTCCCTATTCGTCGTCTTCTTCTTCTTCTTCTTCTTCTTCTTCTTCTTCTTCTTCTTCTTCGTCGTCTTCTTCTTCGTCGTCTTCTTCTTCGTCGTCTTCTGACCATACAGATTTTTGCTTTGGAAATTAGACGGTGTGTTTTGCCAATTCTACCTGTCCAATTATTTAAATTTTAAATTTTAATATTCCCATAGATTAAACAAAAGACAAGCTTCCTGAACTCAGAATGACAGTGTCACAAGACATAAATTATACAGTCTCTTACATTTATTGGGGCGCTCTCACACTGCTGTAGGTGGAGTAAGAGGTTATGATTACACAAGACTTTACAGCCTGTGCAAATTAAACCAAAGGACTATACAGTTAGCTGTTGACAAGTCTCAACACAGTGAGTTTACTGTTATAGCTATATAATTCAGCTGATATCCTGGATGCAGCTGTACCGTGTGAATTTCTACATTTTAAAAGATCCCTATTTGCATTCAGTTTTAACTTGGGGATCAATATGTGTGTACAAATTAGGAGCAAGAATACACTACTCATCCTATCAAGTCTGCTCTGCCTTTCAATAGGATTATAGTTTATCTGATTGTTTTGCTTTAATTTCCCATCTACCCCTGCATTTGCAGAATTGAGCACATCAGTTTCAAAGAGATCTAGAAAGAGAAAAAGTGATGCACACAGCCTTTTAGCCTGTCTTCAGGCAGAGTTCTTAGTCTCGCTCTCCCTCAGTCTCTTTTCCTTCAGCACCTGCTTTTTATTCCTTGAAGTATATTTGTATGTTCCAAAGAAATTATATATCAATTCCAATCTACAGCAGTTGTTGATTGGATTATTTGTTTTTATTCCACTTGGCAAAATTTGAAATTGTGTAATTTTTGGTAACCGGTCTGACTGGCACTGTTTTTAAAAAAATAATGCAGGTGTCTGTAGAGGATCTTTTCTTTTAAGTGTAGCCAAAGAAAAATTGAGTTGTATCTGTGGAAAAAGGACATACTCTGATATCATTTGCATGAACAAAAATGTTAGTCTAAAATGAGCAGAAATGTATGTCAAGTTATTTACAGTGGCCACACTGTTTATAAAGTTTTGCAATTTTAACTTTAATGCTTTATACAAAAGCAAACTAAATGACATTTGAATGGCATAATTCATAAATTTCTTTGCTAAGGATTTCAGTTCTGTTCTACATACAAGTTGCTTCTTTTTTCTCCTGTTAACTTTATCAATCAGAGCACTTTTTCATAGTTCATAGAATCCCTACAGTGTAGAAACAGGCCTTTCAGCCCAACAAGTCCACACCAACCCTGAGAGCATCCCACTCAGACCATCCCACTCGGACCCGTCCCCCTATAACCCACCTAATCTACACATCCTTGAACTCTGCGGGCAATTTAGCATGGCAATCCACCTAGCCTGCAAATCTTTGGACTGTGGGAGGAAACCAGAGCACCCAGAGGGAGCCCACGTAGACACAGGGAAAATTTGCAAACACCACACGGATAGTTGGCCGAAGGTGGAGTCGAACCCAGCTCCCTGGCACTGAGAGGCAGCAGTGCTAACCACTGAGCCACCATGCTGAGACACAAAACCTTAGAAGGTGCTAACCCTGGACACAGTGGTCAATTTAACATGGCCAAGACACCTAAACTACACACCTTTGGACTATGCGATAAAAAATCTTTCCAAATACGGCAAATTACTCCACAAAGCATTATTCTTAAAATAATCTATTATTCAATTTTCTGAAAATTATAGGTATTTAAAGAAGAGGAAGAAGCAATCAAAGTTGACCTTCATGAAGGTTGTGGAAGAACCAAGCTCTTTTGGCTTATGGCACTTGCAGACTCAAAAACCATGAAAGCAATGGTAGAGTTCAGGGAGCACACGGGTGAGAATTGAAGACATATCATTTAAGCTAATTATATTAGTATTGTACTTGCACCCTATTACTTTCTGTGCTTTTTATTTTCATTACAATTCTGAGTACAAAAACTTAATACTTCGCAAAGGCTTCGTCTTCTGTACCGTTCTGTTGCACTGTTCCCATACATTAGCATTAAGTACAGCCATAAAATGTTGGGAAATTATCCAAAATTATGGGCTTCAGATACCTTCATGACACCATTAGATCTGTCGTCCAGCTTTCATTGGGAAGTGAAAATGCTAAAGAGATGTATGTTTACCTCTTCGCAGATAAGGGCATCTTAGATAAAAACATATCTTGCATGATGACTGGCCCGCCCAACATCTATAAGTAGGTAGTTCTCTTCGCTCACATACTCATCTACTTCTTGACCTTGGCTCCAAAATTAATAATAAGGATTTCGTTTGCATACTGGCACCCCAGTTGATTTATCCCTCCACGTGAAAACTTTGGTCATGATTAACTTAGCTGTGTCAAAGACCAAAGTAGTTGAAATGTATGTATATGCAAGAACACCACTATATCTATTTGATGCCAGGTGCTGCCTAAAATTCTCATGCTGTCATGCCTCCTACAAATGGAGCAATGGTTTGCCCTCTGAAGGGATATTTGTTACTTTGCATCTTGTCTAATAGGACCCATTAACAGATGATTATTTGCATGAAATTGCTAGTTTCAAGACTTATCAATATTGGCAGTGCCATCTTTGGATATAGCTAGTTCTGAAATATTAGTTATCCTTAAAGAATCATTTGTTCCAAAGGTTACTATGTGGTAGAGTGGAAAGATGTGCATACCAAGGAACTGGAAGTTGGTGCAACTGTAATCTTTAACCAGTCCCTTAACTGGAAATGAGATGGTTGGTGCTCACTGTCTTATCATTCTTGTCTAATAGCTCAGCATGCTGTCTCTAGTTCTTGCCTTTCTCCTTATACATGACGCAGTTTTGGAGAACTTGAATGCCAGTTGCTCTTGCTAAATGTAGGAAACTTCATTTTGTCCAGATTTAATTTGTTGATATGGTCTACCAATTTCAGACAAAATGCAGATGTCACTTATTATTGAAAGTTGTTTATACTTACAAATACTTACAACTATTTATATGGCTGGAACAATATTTTTGATGCTGTAGTTGCTTATAATGTCCTATCAAGGATACAGGATGAAGTTCATTTGAATTCAGAGATGATGGGAACTGCAGATGCTGGAGAATCCGAGATAACAAAGTGTGGGGCTGGATGAACACAGCAGGCCAAGCAGCATCTTAGGAGCACGAAAGCTGACGTTTCGGGCCTAGACCCTTTTTCTGATGAAGGGTCTCAGGCCCGAAACGTCAGCTTTTGTGCTCCTAAGATGCTGCTTGGCCTGCTGTGTTCATATGAATTCATTGTGTCTCAAGAGTTTGAATACGTACCAGTAATTTACTAGAGCATTTCACAAGTGCAAAGTTTTTTGCAGCAACTTGATGTGATTACACTGAACACGCTACTCAAGGTACTTTGTAATACAAGGAGACCTGAATGACGATTTTAGTGCTTCTTTAGTAATACTAAACAGATGTGAGTTTGCTCGCTGAGCTGGAAGGTTAGTTTTCAGACGTTTTGTCACCATTCTAGGTAACATCATCAGTGAGCCTCCGACGAAGCGCTGGTGTTATGTCCCGCTTTCTATTTATTAATAAATAGAAAGCGGGACATAACACCAGCGCTTCGTCGGAGGCTCACTGATGATGTTACCTAGAATGGTGACAAAACGTCTGAAAACTAACCTTCCAGCTCAGCGAGCAAACTCACATCCAGAACCTCAACCTGAGCTACAAATCTTCTCAAAACTCGCTAATACTAAACAGAGTCCAAACTGTTCACTGCCACAAGCTATTTGGGAATTGTTTGCTATGAATGAGAGCTTCTTTGTAATGCTGGGCACAATTCCCAGAAACTTAAGCAGGCCGTTATCTTTCGAAGCCAAGTACGCGATTTAAAAAGAAAATGTTTATTGGTAAAGTGAGCCAGGTTCATTTTAAGAGCAACAGAAAGGGACCAGAGGAACCTCCTGCATCATCCCCTCTTTTCAGAACAGATTTGTGTAAAGAGAAAAGGAATGATTTGTTTTCAGCCTTGTTAAAATTGAAGATTTGTGTGTCCTTTCGAGACATGACGTAATTGAGTTACCACCACTTTGTCCAAATGTATCCGTTTTACCTCTGATCCGTTACAATGAACTGTTATTTTGGATGTTTTTGCCTGCTCTAGAGAATCCAAGGTTTATTTATACATGTGTATTAGTTTAAGAGCTATCATAAAAATATTCAAATTGGAAGGGACTCCACCTTGGATCCTCTGTGAACAAACAAATTTGATACTGGAAATCCTTGCTTAACATCATTAATTGGTTCCCAGAAAGCATAACCGTCAGCGGGATGTTGTTATTTGGAACAATCTGCCTGAAGATCATAATCCCCTCCCAAGACTACCTGTATTCCTCCATACCCTAGACCAATCTCTTGCAAATTCAGCAAAGGAGGTACACAAACAATCGGGCATTAAGTGACATTAACAAGAACTTGCCGTGATGCAATAGAAATGGACAGTTGTATCAACTGAAAGGGCAGTTCGAGAATGATATGTCAGCAGAGTCAGGTTGGGTTGAAGTCAGGAACGAGAAAAGAGCAGTCACTTTGTTGCGGGTTTTTTTACAGACTCTGTAATAGTTGCAGAGAAGTGGAGGAGCAGATTGGGAGGCAGATATTGAAAAAGTGCAGAAGTCACAGGGTTATAGTCATTGGTGACTTCAACTTTCCAAATATTGATTGGAAATTTTTTACTTGTAATGGTTTAGTTGGAGCAGTTTTGTCCAGTGCATTCAGGAAGGATCCCTGATACAGTATGTGGATAGATCAACTCGAGGAGAGATCACTTTGGATTTGATGCTTGGCAATGGAGCATTTTGGCAGGAGCGATCATAACTCGGTTACTTTTACAAGTGGTGCATGGAAAAGGACAGGTGCATACAGCAGGGTAAGGTTTGTAATTGGGGAAGGGTAATTATATTTCTGTTCGGCAAGAACTGGGTAACGTAACATGGGAACAGATGCTGTCCGGGAAGAGCACCAAAGAAATGTGGAGATTGTTTAAGGAATGCATACTGCATATGCTCGATATGTTTGCACCTGGCAGGCAGGAAAAATGCAGTCGAGTGAGAGAGCTTTGGTTCTCAAGAGAGGTCAAACAACTTGTTAAGAGAAAGAAGGATACTTTTGTAAGGTTTAGGAAACAAGGATCGAAAAAGGCTCTGGGAGATACAAGTTATCCAGGAAGAAGTTGAAGCAAGGGTTAGGAGAGTGAAAAGGGTGCATGAGAAAACCTTGACAGATAGGATCAGGGAAAACCCCAAGGCTTTTTATACGCATGTGAGGAATAAGAGAATGACCAGAGAAAAGGTAGGGCCAATCAAGGATTGTAAAGGGAATTTGTGCACGGAGCCTAAAAAGATAGGAGAGGCCCTTAATGAATATTTTCTTCAGTATTCACAACTGAGAGGGACCTAGTTGTAGAGGAGGACAGAGTGAAACAGGCTGGTAGGGTAGAAGAGGTCGCTGTTAGTAAGGAAGATGTACTATGAATTTTGTGGAACTTGAAGATAGATAAGTCCCCTGGGCTTGATGGGATTTATCCAAAAATTCTATGGGAAGTGAGGGAAGAGATCGCAGGGCCTTGGGCGATAATCTTTTTGTCCTCACTGTCCACGGGTATAGTGTTGGAAGATTGGAGAGTGGCAAACGCCATTCCCTTGTTCAAAAAAGGGAATCGAGATAACTCCAGAAATTACAGGTCGGTTTGTCTTTATTCACTGATGGGCAAATTATTGCAAAGAGCTCTGAGGTAAGATTTATGATCAAATGGATAAGCACAGCATGATTCATAATGGTCAGTGTGGATTTGTGAGAAGTAGATCATGCCTCAAAACCTTATTGAATTCTTTGCAGAGGCGACCAAACATGTGGATGAAGGTAGAGCAGTGGCTGTGGTATATATGGACTGAAGTAAGGCGTTTGAAAAAGTTCCTCATGGTAGGCTCATGCATAAAGTAAGGAGGCATGGGATAGGGGGAACGGTGGTAGATTGGATTCAGAATTGGCTGAACCTTAGAAGACACAGGGTGGTAGTGTGCAGAAGGTATTCAGCATGGTGCTGCGTTACAAGTGGTGCACACAAGGATTTGTTCTGGATCCTCTTCTATTCGTGATTTTTGTGAATGATTTCAGTGTAGGAATGAAAGGGTGGATTAGTAAGTTCATGGATGATATGAAGGTGGGCCAGGTTGTGGATAGTGTGGAGGCTATTCCAGGTTACAAAGGGATATTGATAGGATGCAGAGCTGGGCTGAGAAGTGGCAGTTGAGTTTAACTCTGAAAAGTGTGAGGCGATTCATTTTGGAAGGACAAATTTGAAAGCAGAATACAAGGTCAACTGAAAGATTCTTGGCACTGTGGAAGAGCAGAGTTCATGTTCAGGGTTCATGTCCACAGTTCCCTGAAAGTTTCCACCCAGGTGGATAGAGTTGTTGAGAAGACGTATGGTGTGTTAGCTTTCATGATTAGGGGGATTGAGTTCAAGAGCTGTGAAGGTGTGCTCCAGCTATGCAAAACAGTGGCTCAGCCACATGTGGAATATTGTGTCCAGGTCTGGTCACCTCATTAAAGGAAAGATGTGGAAGCGTTGGTAAAGGTGTAGAGGAGATTTACCAGGATGTTGCGTGGAATGGAGGAAAGGTCTTACAAGGAAAAGCTGAGAGCGCTAGGGCTTTCCACTTTAGAACAACAAAAGATGAGAGGTGACTTGATAGAGGTGTACAAAATGATCAGAGGTATAGACAGAGTGGACAGCCTTGAGACTTTTTCCTAGGGTGGAGGTAGCTATTACGAGGGAGTGTAAGTTTTAAAGTGAGTGGAGGTAGATGTAGGGGTGACGTCAGAGATAGGTTTTTTACTCAGAGTGGTAGGGGCGTGGAATGCATTGCCGGAGAGAGTAGTGGAGTCGGCCTCATTAGGGGCACTTAAGCGGCCACTGTTAAGGCATGTGGAGTTTAGATAGACCTTAGGTTTAGTGTAAAAGTTGTGCACAACATCGTGGGCCGAAGGGCCTGTACTGTGCTGTACTGTTGTGTTCTGTTGTAACTGGAAAGTGACATCATTGTAAATCCTGTGAAGGATGGTGTTAAGCAAGGGCTACCTTGAAAGAGTTGCTACATCTGAAGAAGAAAGGTAGTGAGAAAAGACATGAGAGTTAAATGCATAAGGTTCTGTACATGCATTGATTAACGCAACCCCCCGCCCCCCGAAAAAAAAACCTGTTAAAACATTCACAAAGGTCTCAGCATTTTTAAAAGAAATACTTGATTGGCCAGCTGTGATCTGCAGTAACTATTATCGTGAGCAGGACTGATTTGGACTTCAAATAGTGATATATCTGTGAATTTTATTCCCCATTAATTTGTGGGATGTGGGTGTCGTTGGCTGGCCAGCGTTTCTTGCCCGTCCTGAGCTGTCCTTGAGAAAGTGGTGGTGAGCTGCTGCCTTGAACTGCTGCAGTCCACCACTTAGGTTGACCCACAGTGCTATTAGGGAGGAATCCCAGGATTTTGTCCCATCGACAGTGAAGAAACGCCAATATATTTCCAAGTCAGGATGATGAGTTGCTTGGAGCAGAGCTTCAAGTTGGTGGTGTTCCCATATGTCTGTTGCCCTTGTCCTTTAACGGGTCATGGGTTTGGAAGGTGCTGTCTGAGGATCTTTGGTGAATTTCTGCAGTGCATCTTGTAGATAGTACACACTGCTGCTACTGAACGTCAGTGGTGAAGGAAGTGAATGCTTGTGAGTGTAGTGCCAATTAAGTAGGCTGCTTTGTCCCAGATGATGTCAAGCTTCTGGAGTGTTGTTGGGTCTGCATTCATCCAGGCAAGTGGGGTGTATTCCATCACACTCCTAACTTGTGCCTTGTAGATGGTGAACAAGCTTTGAGGAGTAAGGAGATGAGTTACTGTCTGCAGTGTTCCTAGCTTCTAGCCTACTCTTGTAATCAGTGTGTTTATATGATGAGTTTAGTTGAGTCTCTGGTTAATGATAATGCCCAGGATGTTGATAGTGGGGGATTCAGTGATGGTAACACTGTCAAATGTCAAGGGATGGTGGTTAGATTGTCTCTTATTTGTGGTGGGCATAAACTGGCATTGGTGAGGTGCAGATGTCACTTGCCACTTGTCAGCCCAAGCCTGGATATTGTCCAGATCTTGTTGCATTTGGACATGGACTGTTTTAGTGTCTGAGTCATTGCAAACTGAACATTGTGCAATCATTAGCAAACATCCCCACTTCCAACCTTATGATGAAGGGAATGACATTGATGAAGCAGTTGAAGGTGTTTGGGCCAAGAACACTACCCTGAGGAGCTCCTGGAACTGAGATGATTGACCTCCAATGGCCATGTCCATCTTTCTACTTGTCAAGTATGCCTCCACCCACCGGAGCATTTGCCCCCTGATGCTCGTCGATTCCAGTTTTGCTGTGGCTCCTTGTTGCCACTCTCTGTCGAATGGACCCTTGATATCAAGGGCTGCCACTCTCACCTCACCTCTGGAATTCAGCTCTTTTGTCCATGTTTGAACCAAGGCTGTAATGAGATGAGGAGCTGAGTGGCCCTGGTGGAACCCAAACTGGGCATCACTCAGAAGGCTATTGCTGAGCAGATGCTGCTTGATATCACTTTTGAATACATCTTCCATCACTTGACTGATGATCGAGATAGGGGCGGTAATTGGCCAGATTAGATTAGTCCTGCTTTTTGTGTACAGGACATACTTGGACAAGTTTCAACATTGTTGGGTAGATGCCAGTGTTGGAACTGTGCTGGAACAGCTTGGCTAGCGGAGTGGCAAGTTCTGGAGCACAAGTCTTCAGTACTATTGCCAGAATGTTGTCAAGGCCTGTAGCCTTTGCAGCATCCAGTGTCTCCAACTGTTTCTTGATATCATGTGGACTGGATTAAATTGGCTGAAAACTGGTATCTGTAATGTTGGGGACGATTGGAAGAGTATGAGATGGATCATCCACTTGGCACTTCTGGCTGAAGATTGCTGTGAATGCTTCAGCCTTATCATTTACACTGATGTGGTGGGCTCTTCCGTCATTGAGGATGGGGATATTTGTGGAGCCGCCTCCTCCAGTGAGTTGTTTAATTGTCCACCACTGTTCACAATTGGATGCGGCAGGACTACAGATTTCAGAACTGCTACATCACTTAGCTCTGCCTATCACTTGCTGCTTTCGCTGTTTGGCATAAAAGTAATCCTGTTTTGGTGGCTTCACCAGGTTGATACCTCATCTTCAGGTATGCCTGGTGCTGCTCCTGGCATGCCCTCCTGCACTCTCCATTAAACTAGGGTTGATCCCCTGGCCTGATGGTAACAGTTGAGTGGAGGATATGCCTGGCCATGAGATTACAGATTGTGCTGGAGTATAACTCTGTTGTACAATTCTACTGTTGATGGCCCAGAGTGCCTCATGGATGCCCAGTCTTGAGTTGCTAGCTCTGTGTGAAGTCTGTCCCATTTAACACGGTGATAGTGCCACACAACACGATGGACGTTATTCTCACTGTGAAGCTGGGACTTGGTCTCCGTAAGGACTATGCAATGGTCACTCTTTCTGATACTTCGTGGACAGATGCAGCTGCAGCTGGCAGATTGTTAGGGCTGAGGTCAAGTGTGTTTTTCTCTCCCTTGTTGGTTCCCTCACCACCTGCCACAGACCCAGTCTAGCAGCTATGTCCTTTAGGACCTGACCAGCTCAGTCAGTGGTACTGCTGGTGAGCCACTTTGGATATAGAAATCCCCCACCCAGAGTACATTTTGTGCCCTTGCCATTCTCAGTGCTTCCTCCAAGAGTTGTTCAAAATTGAAGAATACTGATTCGTCAGCTGAGGGAGGACGGTATGTGGTAATCAGCAGGATGTTTCCTTGCCCATGTTTAACCTGAAGGCACTAGACTTCATGGGGTCTGGAGCCAATGTTGAGCAACACCCCCCCCACAGCTGTATACCACTGTGCTGGGTCTATCCTGCTAGTGAGACATGGTATATCCAAGGATGATGATAGTGGTGTCTGGGACATGGTCATACTCATAGAATCATACCTTACAGACAGTGTCAGGCTGTTGCTTAACTAGTCTGTGAGACGGCTCTCCTAATTTTGACACTAACCCAATGTTAGTGAGAAGGACTTTGCAGGGTCGACAGGGCTGTTTCTGCCATTCTTTTTTCCAGTGCCTAGGTCAATACCAGGTGGTCTGTCCAGTTTCATTTCTTTGAGACTTTGTAGCAATTGGTAGAACTGAGTGGCTTGCTAGGCCATTTCAGAGGGCAGTTGAGAGTCAATCACATTGCTGAGCGTCTGGAGTCGCATGTACTCCAGACCAGGTAAGGATGGCAGATTTCCTTCCCTGAGGGACATTCGTGAACAAAGGTGGGTTTTGGCTGACAATCGGCAATGATTTCCTGATGATTAGTAGATCCTTAAGTACAGATTTTTTTCAATTATTGAATTCAAATTCCATCATCTGCAGTCTTGGGATTTGAACCCAGGTCCCCAGAACAGTAGCTGGCTTTCTGGATCAACAGTCTAGCAATTAATGCCACTAGTCCATCACCGACCAGTTATCTGTAAATTTGAATCTAATGAGATTAAATTAGTTGCAGCTTGTGTGGTTGGTGTCAAATAGAGATTTGCGTAATCAAAGCCATTAGTTTTAAGCTACAACATTTAGCTTCCTCATAGACTTGAGGCATACAAGGATGAACAGTGTATTTACATTAATATAAAAAGATACATCCATGTAACTTGGTTGTATTATCAAAAACTAGTCAATTTGTCAAAATATTTGTCAAGTATTTTGTTTAACCCAAATTTGTTTCCTTAATTTCAGGCAAACCTGCGTCAAGCAGCACTGAAGCATGTCGCTTCTGTGGGTCAAGAAACGGAACAGAGTTGTCAGCAGTGGGCAGTGTGTGCTCTGATACAGATTGCCAAGTGAGTAAAATTAAGTCTGCTACAGAACATTTTCAAACCACACAGTTTAAATAATTGGCCCACACAAGGTGTGATAGTTTTTTCCCTCCAAAAATATTTGTTCTCATTGTAACGTGTTTATTTTAATAATTTTAAACCAGGAATATGCTAAGACTGCCTGTGGAAAAACCCATTCCTGTGGTCATCCCTGTGGTGGAGTTAAAGGCGAAGAACATTGTTTACCTTGTTTACATGGATGTGACAAAAACGCAATATGTCTTAAACAAGATGCTGATGATATGTGTATGATCTGTTTTACTGAGGCACTTTCAGCAGCTCCTGCAGTTCAGGTAAACCACATTATTTGTGGAGGTTAATTTATTTTTGTTGTCGTCATTTCAAAATAAGTGCTATTTATTTAGAGACTCAATTGCATGTGATTTTTAAAAAAATCCTTGTTAATAAAACTTCTCAGTAAGATAGAATAACGTGGAGCTGGAGCAATGTAGCAGGCCAGGCAGCATCAGGGGAGCAGAAAAGCTGACATTTCGGGACCCTTCTTACAGAAATTCTGTAAGATAAATAGCAGCCTACTTGGCATTATTTTGCAAAAATTACACATTTTGGGGAAAAAAAACTACGCTGACTGATCTTAACTGACACATCATATTCTTCCAGTCCTGTTTCCCCCAGTTTGGTAACATCTTGATTTTTGGAATTCTGTTTTGTTATGTTCAGTGCCCTGTGTGATCATCCTGCAACTTTAACAACCTTCAGAAATATTTGCATTCCTCCAGTCTGGCTGTTTCTCCCATCACAATTTTCATCTCTTTACTATTGACAACATACTTCCATCTCTGGATTTCTCACCTTAAACCTTGCTAGCTCCCCACCTTTCCAATTTTCTGACCACTTCTAAAACATCTTTGTCTAAGCTATGGTCACATGTCATATCATGTGTCATTAATGCCAAATTTTATTCCATAATGTTTCTGCAATATGTCTTGAAGCAATTTTACTGTCTTAAAAAGCAATATAAATGCAGATTGTTTCCAGTGATTGGTGTTCAGCAATAAAAATTACTCTTCATTGGATCAGATTGACGTCTGCACCTTCTGTCAGCATAGCAGCGAGATCAACATGCTATTGTTTATAACAGGCTCACTTTTGACTGTCAGTGGTGCCCTAAGATTAATAGAACCCTTTTAGCTCAGTATTAAGCTTGCAGTGTTTATTCATACAAGTCTGATTCATATGTTCTTGCATGATTGCAATCATTTTATTCTGTTTTACTAGAGGAAGCCTTGTTTATTTTAAAGTTCTAAGGTTTGCAAATGTCCAAATATAATATAATTGACTCGTGCTTTCCCTCTTTTTAAAGTTGGACTGTAGTCATGTTTTCCATCTGCACTGTTGTAGAAGAGTTCTTGAAAATCAGTGGCTTGGCCCAAGGATAACTTTTGGCTTTATGGCATGCCCTATATGCAAGGTCAGTGTCCTTCAGATTAATTTCCTTTAAATTCTGGATTAGCCTTTGTGGCATGGGTTCCAATATTTGAGAACAACTTCAGATTTTTGTGTAATTCCAGAACAAAATAAATCATCTAGTGTTAAAAGATCTACTTGATCCTATCAAAGACCTCTATGAAGATGTAAGGAAGAAGGCTCTAATGAGACTAGAATATGAAGGTTTGCATAAAAGTGATGCCATCACTACTCCAGGTGTCCGTTTTTACAATGATCCTGCTGGATTTGCAATGAATAGATACGCCTACTATGTCTGCTATAAGTGTAAAAAGGTAGGCTCATATTTGAACAAATCCTTTTTAGCTGATGAATAGTGATTTGTTTTTGCCTTTTTGATTGAAGTAGAGAGTATGCCTGGTTGTATTATTTTCAGAAAAAGAAAACTACTTGGACTTGCTTCATGAACCTCATTAACAATCCTTCTTTCTGTTAAAACAAGAAGGGGATGTACCATCATTTCTTAAAATTCTACGGAGATGAGGAAGAGGTATCGGTAGGTTGGAGAGAAAAATGAACCAGGAAACTTTTATGTAATGTAACAAGGATACACCCAGCAAAGAACTTGTCTGTTTGGATGTGGTTAGCTTGAATACTTTTTGAATATCATTTGACCTCATTCAGACTGTTCTTTTTTTTAATAACCTCCAAAATTTGACAACTGATACACACTAAATATATATGTAATAATTAACACACACAATCTAAATGTCACAGTTTTCTTTATCACTTTTATCAGCAACTGATTTTAGTGGAGTTTAGTCTTTGAGTCTGGTGAGAATTCTGTAGTAGCTCTTCAGAAACTAAACTGATTTGAGGGATTTTTTCCTATTTCACATTTTGGCCTTATCAGTGTTTTAAGCAAACTAATAATGAAACTAGCAACATGACTAAAATTGACAGTGCAATTTGCACAAACAAATTCTAAGCTATTTCATAGATTTGGCAACATGTTTTGCAAAGCCTCTGGTTTGTTGTCATCCTCAAGCAAAAGTTATACAATCGTATTGAAGGCTGTATAAAGAGTTCTAACTCTTCATTCTGTGCCTTTAAGATGAAGTCAGTTATTTGCAAGCTTTTCACTCAAAACTCTATTCACCGAAGTGGCAGTTGATAACCGTAAACTTTCACAACATTAATACACCTGGTTCCAAAAATAATTCTTATCTGTCATATAGGCTTATTTTGGTGGTGAAGCAAGATGTGATGCTGAAGCAGGGCAAGGCGATGACTATGACCCACGGGAATTGATCTGTGGTGCTTGCTCAGATGTCTCTAGAGCACAGGTATTCTTTGTTTACTGCTTCTAAGGGGTTTCTTAGTAATGTTATCATGTTGTTTGCAAGGTAAATTATTAGAAATTCCGTGGAATGAATGCATTGTCAGTCACTTAGTGAGATGTTTTTAAAAGGATAAACAGAATTCTACTTGATTTATTGTTTGTGATGAAGTGGTGGTGGTTGGTGCGGAACAGAAGCTATAATACAGTACAAGCACCCCTCAACTACAGGGCTGTTTTTAGTAAGGTTACCACACTACATCCTAGAAGTTTGGTTAAAAGCACCACAATGAGGCCTAAGAGCAGATAACCACCACCATCCCCTACTTTGTAAAACCATAAGAGTCAAAAGATCTTTAATTTTCAAAAAAACATAGATGTTACATGTGCGTTTATATCTCCATTCTAATAACAATCAAATAAACAAATTGAAATATACAATTTTCAGTTTGCCAAAGATGGTTTGTTAGTATGCTGAAGTTACATGTTGATAATCCTTGACAGATGTGTCCCAAACATGGTACAGATTTCCTGGAGTACAAATGTCGGTATTGCTGCTCTGTGGCAGTGTTTTTTTGCTTTGGAACAACACATTTCTGTAATGCTTGCCATGATGACTTCCAAAGGATGACAAGTATCCCTAAAGAAGAACTTCCCCGTTGTCCAGCAGGTATCTTATTTGTTTTTATCTGTTTAGAATAACTGGTTGCTCCACAAAATAATATGTTCAAAGATGACATAAGATGTTTTAATTACAGTTTTTAAAACACAAAATTGACTTTTGGTCCACTGAATTAGGTTTTAAAAACTGTCCCAAGTTATAGCGCAAAGTATTCACAGAGAAAAACAGGCTATTTTGCACATTATACCTTGCTTATCCTCAACATGGGCTTCCCCCAAAACCCCTCCTCTTCTAATCGCATTAATTTATACTATTCTTATCACCAATCATGTGCTTCTCTAGCCTCTCAATTGCATTTATCCAAGCTATTCACTTAAACTGCATGATAATAAAATGTGAGGCTGGATGAACACAGCAGGCCCAGCAGCATCTCAGGAGCACAAAAGCTGATGTTTCAGGCCTAGACCCTTCTTCAGAGAGGGGGATGGGATGAGGGTTCTGGAATAAATAGGGAGGGGGGGAGGCGGACCGAAGGTGGAGAGAAAAGAAGATAGGTGGGGAGGTAGGGAGGGGATAGGTCAGTCCAGGGAAGACGGACATGTCAAGGAGGTGGGATGAAGTTAATAGGTAGGAGATGGAGGTGCGGCTTGGGGTGGGAGGAAAGGATGGGTGAGAGGAAGAACAGGTTAGCGAGGCAGAGACAGGCTAGACTGGTTTTGGGATGCAGTGGTGGGGAGGGGACGAACTGGGCTGGTTTTGGGTTGTGGTGGGGGAAGGGGAGATTTTGAAGCTGGTGAAGTCCACATTGATACCATTGGGATGCAGGGTTCCCAAGCGGAATATGAGTTGCTGTTCCTGCAACCTTCGGGTGGCATCATTGTGGCGCTGCAGGAGGCCCATGATGGACATGCCATCTAAAGAATGGGAGGGGGAGTGGAAATGGTTTGCGACTGGGAGGTGCAGTTGTTTATTGTGAACCGAGCGGAGGTGTTCTGCAAAGCGGTCCCCAAGCCTCTGCTTGGTTTCCCAATGTAGAGGAAGCCACACCGGGTACAATGGATACAGTATACCACATTGGCAGATGTGCAGGTGAACCTCTGCTTAATATGGAAAGTCATCTTGGGGCCTGGGATAGGGGTGAGGGAGGCAGTGTGGGGGCAAGTGTAGCATTTCCTGCGGTTGCAGGGGAAGGTGCCGGGTGTGGTGGGGTTGGAGGGCAGTGTGGAGCGAACAAGGGAGTCACGGAGAGAGTGGTCTCTCCGGAAAGCAGACAAGGGTGGGGATGGAAAAATGTCTTGGGTGGTGGGATCGAATTGTAGATGGCGGAAGTGTTGGAGGATGATGCGTTGTATCCGGAGGTTGGTGGGGTGGTGTGTGAGAACGAGGGGGATCCTTTTTGGGTGGTTGTGGCGGGGGCGGGGTGTGAGGAATGTGTTGCGGGAAATGCGGGAGACGCGGTCAAGGGCGTTCTCGACCACTGCTTGGGGAAAGTTGTGGTCCTTGAAGAACTTGGACATCTGGGATGTGCGGGAGTGAAATGCCTCATTGTGGGAGCAGATGTGGCAGAGGCGGAGGAGCTGGGAATAGGGGATGGAATTTTTGCAGGAGGGTGGGTGGGAGGAGGTGTATTCTAGGTAGCTGTGGGAGTCGGTTGGCTTGAAATGGACATCAGTTACAAGCTAGTTGCCTGATAAGATGGAGAATGAGGGGTCCAGGAAGGTGAGGGATGTGCTGGAGATGGCCCAGGTGAACTGAGGTTTGGGGTGGAAGGTGTTGAAGTGGATGAACTGTTCGAGCTCCTCTGGGGAGCAAGAGGCGGCGCCGATACAGCCATCAATGTAACGGAGGAAGAGGTGGGGTTTGGGGCTTGTGTAGGTGCAGAAGAGGGACTGTTCCACGTAACCTACAAAGAGGCAGGCATAGCTGGGGCCCATGCGGGTGCCCATGGCCACCCCCTTTGTCTTTAGGAAGTGGGAGGAACCTTGCCAGAACCACCCAAAGAGGATCCCCCTCGTTCTCACACACCACCCCACCAACCTCCGGATACAACGCATCATCCTCCAACACTTCCGCCATCTACAATCCAACCCCACCACCCAAGACATTTTTCCATCCCCACCCTTGTCTGATTTCCGGAGAGACCACTCTCTCCGTGACTCCCTTGTTCGCTCCACACTGCCGTCCAACCCCACCACACCCGGCACCTTCCCCTGCAACCACATGAAATGCTACACTTGCCCCCACACTGCCTCCCTCACCCCTATCCCAGGCCCCAAGATGACTTTCCACATTAAGCAGAGGTTCACCTGCACATCTGCCAATGTGGTATACTGTGTCCGTTGTACCCGGTGTGGCTTCCTCTACATTGGGGAAACCAAGCGGAGGCTTGGGGACCGCTTTGGAGAACACCTCCGCTCAGTTCGCAATAAACAACTGCACCTCCCAGTCGCGAACCATTTCCACTTCCCCTCCCATTCTTTAGATGACTTGTCCATCATGGGCCTCCTGCAGTGCCACAATGATGCCACCCGAAGGTTGCAGGAACAGCAACTCATATTCCGCTTGGGAACACTGCATCCCAATGGTATCAATGTGGACTTCACCAGCTTCAAAATCTCCCCTTCCCCCACCACATCCCAAAACCAGCCCAGTTCGTCCCCTCCCCCACTGCACCACACAACCAGCCCAGCTCTTCCCCTCCACCCACTTCATCCCAAAACCAGTCCAGCCTGTCTCTGCCTCCCTAACCTGTTCTTCCTCTCACCCATCCCTTCCTCCCACCCCAAGCCGCACTTCCGTCTCCTACCTACTAACCTCATCCCACCTCCTTGACCTGTCCGTCTTCCCTGACTGACCTATCCCCTCCCTACCTCTTCACCTATACTCTCCTCTCCACCTATCATCTTTTCTCTCCATCTTCGGTCCGCCTCCTCCTCTCTCCCTACTTATTCCAGAACCCTCACCCCATCCCCCTCTCTGATGGGGGCTCTAGGCCCGAAACGTCAGCTTTTGTGCTCCTGAGATGCTGCTGGGCCTGCTGTGTTCATCCAGCCTCACATTTCATTCTCTTGGATTCTCCAGCATCTGCAGTTCCCATTATCACTTAAACTGCATCTTGCGATAGTGAAATGTGCACAGTCTAACAATTCTCTGAAGAATATTGTTTTTCCTGAATTCCCTATCACATTCGCAAGTTAATTGTATTTGACTCCTGAGTGGGTGTGAATGGAAGCTTTATCTTTTTACCATGAAATCCATTGAAGACCTTCAGGCCATTCCCCCTCAATCTTTTCCAGAATGGAGATTCAACCAGTTTCGTCTTTTCTGACGAATATCATCAATTTTGGTACAATTCTACAGATAACGTTTGTACTTTCTCCAATGCTTCTGTCATTTTATACAATTTTAAAACCAGAAGTGTGCAGTTATCCAACTGTGGTCCAACCAAGATTCTGTGTCAGTTTAACATGACATTTTTTACTTTTCAATTCTGTTCTTCTAGAAATGACCTCCAGTGTTTTTTGTTTGTTTTGTTTTTAAATGGCCATATTCACTTGCAGTTTTCAGTCGTCATAGAGCAGCTTTTGAAAATGCCCAGTCTACTCCCCCTTCCACCCAGCCAGCCCAAGTTAAAAGACAGATTGTGATAAGGTTCCATGTTCCTGTTTGCTGAGAAACGACTTACTGGAAATGCTTGCAAGGATAGAGTCAAGTTTAGCAAGAACAATAATCAATCCTTTACAACTGTGTTGCAAGAAAAATGGGAGACCAGGCACCTATTGGTCCCTGTCTGTTCATACTAAAGGATCACTCACTAAGAAGGCAAAAATTAGAGCACATTTCAAAGGTAACGATCCGTCTGTGATATGTTGGCATATTGCATCTCTTGGTACTCAACTATGACCCTAAAAGTCTTGTGCTTTCCAGAAAGTTTGTCATTTCTTTTAATTTGCTTACTTTGTCACATTCGACTTTATGGAAAATACTGAAAATTGCGTTCTGTGATTGTTACTTTTCAAGTGGGAGACTTGGGTAATGAGTAAAAATTCAGGTTGTGAAGTCTCGATCGACAAGATTGAGTTAATCAAGTGATTCCCACAATTGGGTTTTCTGACCCTATTGGTGATAGATAGAAAGAAAGGAAGGGACAACTGGAAGAAGCAAAACGTCCCTGACAAGCAGGAAAGGGGTGTTTAAGTAAATGTTGCAGAGAGAAGCAACTTGAGGTCAAAACATTGTCAACTTAGAAAAAATGAGAAAAAAAGTTCAGAGGGTTAGTGATTGTAAGTATAAATTAAAGAAAAATGGACGAATTAATTGCAGTGGAGGGAATGTTGAAAAGATAGAGGTGAGGTGGTATTGCAAACCTGGTCCAAGCATATTAGAGATATCAAAACGGTAGCTTTAATTATTAGATTGTAGCTTGGCAAAAATGATTATTTACCTGACTCTCTACTGCATTTTATCCACTCTTTTCTCCAGGTCCAAAAGGAAAACAGCTTGAGGGAGCAGAGTGTCCTCTTCATGTTGTCCACCCAGCCACTGGTGAGGAGTTTGCTTTGGGCTGTGGTGTTTGCAGAAATGCTCACACATTCTAAGTATGCAGCAGTGATGCTCCTTCGCATTTTCCAGCCTTTTAAATATTTTCAGTTTCTGGACTGAAGTCAGTAACTTGGAATGGCGCACTATCATTTGAATGAAAGAACAACATGCTGTGCACAGAAAAGAACTTTATTCTTGTGCACCTACTTATTGCTGTAAATGACTCAAACTTTTCAAAAGGCTTTAAACTTGTGAAGTGTTTGCATGCTGCAGTTACAAACCTCAGCTGTAAGACATCACACACCTACACGGTACCTTGACAGAAGCTGCTTTTTCTAAAAGCGATTGAGATGTATGGACAAGGACAGCTTCCAAATTACAAAATTGAAGAATTGCTACAAGTACACAGAGTACGACTTTTGGGTAACCCTGTACAGTATTCTTGGAAATTGTAACCACGTCATGGGTTGAGAGTATATTCTTGTTCATTTGATAGACTGTTGAGGATGTTTTAGGGCTTGTTGTCTATGAATATCATAATGTATATATGGTATCAGTGTTAGATGTATTACAAAGTTGCTACGTTACACTGCAATTTTCATTTAAACTTCAAAGGGTTATGTTTGAGCCTGAAATTTTAATGAAGTGCAATACTGGGTGTGCCTCCTATCTTGCAGCTGTACACATATGGAATGTATATGTCAATAAAACCGCTGTACATTTTTATACAGTGAGAATGTTGTGTGAATGGGAAATCATTCAGCCACATAATGTGTGTGTGTATATATAGGCTTTGTGAAATGGGCAAAAATACCATTTGAGTTTTAGTAAGGAACAGGAGTTGAATCATTATTTGGAAAGAGTGCTTTGCACAAATAATGTGTTCACTTCTGCGAAGCAAGACCAGCAAACCTTTAATAATTGCTTTCATGTTCTGGGGGCAGTAGAAATTCTCTCTTCTAAAGTAAATCAGAGCATATTTCTTTGCACGGTTGCCTCAAAGCAACCTCCATCTCTGATGAGGAAAAATATCAGGCTTGATCTGTTTGTCATATAAGTTTCAAAGTTTTTTTTAAGATTGCAGTGATTGGATTTGCCATGTGTGCTGTAAACTTGCCATATACAAGTGGGACTTTTGCTTAGACAAAACATGTTTATTAAAGTACTAAACAGTGCATCTCAATGTCCCTTCGTTATCATTATACACGTTACAATGACAAAGTAGGTATTTCTCCAGACAAATCATTCATGTTCTTTTTGGCAATACGAAAGTCTTGGTTATTTACAGAAATCAATGCATATAGGCCAATACACGTACAAATTACAAGTCCTGAAATTTGCTGTAGTAATGACCAACAGCTCATGTAAAATCTATCCTTCCTATTTAGTGGAACATTGATTCTGCTTTTTCCAACCATTGTGGGTCGCTAATCTCAATGTATTCGCAATGTGGGACACTTGCAAGTTTTCAAACATGAACTGAGACTGAAACGGCCTAATTTTTTTTTAGCACGCGCATTTACAACATCCTTAGTTGTGATCAAATGATGAAGTCAAGCCAACGCATAGGTAAATAATCCTGAATACAAAAAATGAACCACTTTGTATCTGAAGAATTATTCAACTGAGAAGCCTAAAAATTGATCCTGAAACTGGGATTTAAATTGTACTGCAGCTGAACCATGGGCTGGGAAACACTTAAAAATACTTGCATTTGAATAAAATATTAAATATAACTGAAGAGTTTCTCAAATGTATTTTGGAAGAAACTATTTTATAATCATGTTTAAAATTTGGGTGTACAGCATTTGAAAGCTTTTTGTTTAATTTGAGGGACTGTGCTTCTGCAAGTGAGGAGTAATGGCAAAAGATTTGCTCATACATGGTAAGAGCTTGTTACCATTGCACTGTATGTGTGTTGTTCTGGATGTTAAACACTATCCATTATTTAAAATCTATCTCCCAAGTTAGTAAACTGGATCAAGGAACATTCACAGTAAGCAATGGACCAGTGCTCTGGATAGTATATCCATCGTATTCCTTAGCTTTTTGTCAGTCGCGCTCTAAACAGACAAAAAGAAAAGTGTAAATTCTAAGTGTGCTTGGCTAATGTTCAAATTAGTATTGTGGTTAACATTGTGAATTTATTTCAACCCAACTATGATATTCTAGGCTGTATAGGTTCAATTGCAGTATCACTTAAATGGGGAAAAGGTACCAGTGGTACTGTGCTGTAATTTATTGAATATTATGATCTACACTAGTTTAAAATTTCTAATTTTATTCAGTAATATCACACCACAAGTCAGCTTGACATTTGTCAACTGTTGTTATCACTGACAAAATACTCAGGATTGCCTAAATCTACATTGGTATGATTCAGCATTGCCTTGGGATAGGAAGAATGTCTTGTGATTATTGAGTCTTTTTCAGACCTTCAGCATTTATTGCAAATTGTTATCGACATGATACTTTACCCTGGAACTTCCATTAGGTCCTGTTAGGTTTTTATGGTATATTTCACCCACCTCACCTGAAACTGTTCAAGAAATTTAAGGTGCAAATTGCATTTAACACAAATCATGTTACCATAATGTTTTGTGCTAGCCATTTTCCTTTCAATTGCAAAGCACTATATTGTTGGGTTGGAGTAGTTTCAATAACTCCTTTGGACTGCTGGGTATAAAAACTAATTCTATTCTACTTACAACTATAGAATACTCCATACGGCTACTTTCCATGCTTCTACTCTTGCACTTTCAATCTGAGAATTTATGTCAGTTCCTCCCATAACAGACTATTTCAATTACTACTTTGTGGGACATTACATGTTTTCTATCCTATCAAATATGATTTAAATTGGCCACTCCCTAAATGAATATAGTCAGTATTGCTAATTTTGCCTCCTTTGTAAAGGTCCTTAAAATGTTTTTTTAATGGCACAAAAGAACCAATTAAGTGTTTTTAAGACTCTTAAATTTTGACTACGCCTGTGAAACTTAAGTGGTTCTGCGCTGTTAAATTCAAAGTTAATTGAAATTGGCAGGCTCACAGTTGTCTAGAGTTTATCTGTAACAGATTACGACTTTTGCCTTAATGATACAATAATATATTTAAACAAAATGCACAGTTGCATTCTAAAACATTGCCCAATTGTGCAGGGTCATGAAGATTTTATCTTTGCTGATATGCACATTTATCTTTATTCACTTTGTGGGATGTGGGTGTCACTGACTAGCTAACATTTATTGCCAGTCTGTAGTTGTTTGAAGGGAAATTTGAATTTAAAAATAATTAGTTCCCTACCAGCATGAAATTGTAGAATCATCCTCTGTACTGTTATATTTCTTCTTTCAAGAAAGAAGATGATTGTTTACATTCAAAATAACACTTTTATTGAATGTCTGGCATACTTTGAAATCAGTTGCACAGTATGTATCATTTCTTGATGTTATTCATATGTTCTTATATGACTCAAGTTAACAAGTCAGACTGTTAGATTGCAAACCAAAGTGCTAAAATTTGTTAATGAAACTCCATTTGATACTTGCAGCGAATCAGTGGCTGCGTTAGAGGATACATGGTTACAGGCAAAGTATCTGATAAAGGCTTAAGTCAGTTGTTATTAGACTTCACATTCTGAAACTAGAAACACTTCGAAAGTTTCCACCCTTGGATTGTTGAGCTATTTCGCTTTTGTGACCCAAGTGCAGAAAATTATTAATGTTGGTGAAAAGTTAAATCTCTGTGGTCATTTGTCTGCTGACCTCCTTGTTGGTCTAGCAAATAATCAGTGCACTGCAAGCCCCTCAATACAACTAGCCAGCAAACACGCATGGTGTCAGAAAATTTAGAGCAGCTTGGAAAACCTATGCTTGGACTTAGGACACAGTGCCAAGAACTGTGGTTTTCTTGTGTCTGTTGCGTTGTTATGGAAACTTAATGTGATACAAGAAAGATAATTAGTTGATACAATAACTGAATTTCTAGTCAATTTTCACATGAGAACCAAAAAAAAGGGGGGGGCGAATCCTACTCTGTTCTTGATTAAGTTACTTGTTGCAAGTAAATCTTTGTGACAGTGTTTGTATGAGTAACCACCACTCAGTCTTTGTGAAGGTGATGTCTTATCTTCATTGAGGACACCATGTTGTTTGGTACTACACTTTGTTAAATGTAACAGATTCATAACAGACCTAGCTTCATCAAATGGGACTTATGAGGTATCATGGGCCAGCAACAGCTATATTCACCCACAATCTGTAATCTCACGGACAGCCATTTCCTTCATTCTGTCATTACCATCAAGCCAAAGCCTCAATCCACATTCAATAAAGAGTGTAGGAGGGCAATTCTGGAGCCAAACTAAAGAAACCCATGACTGAGATGCCAACCTAGTGAAGCCACAACACAGGAACTATGTGCATGCTAAGGAGCAGAACCTAAACGCACGCATAAGAAAGGAATCAGCTTAAAGCTCTTGAATCTTAGTGCACTGCCATTTGTCATTGGATGTGCTAATTAAACAACTACTGGAGCAGAAAGCTGTATTAACATCCCCATCTCAATGATAGGATAGCGCAGGATATCAGAGCAAAAGATGAGGCTGAAGCATTCATAACCACCTACAGCCAAAAGTGCCCAAGTGGATGATTCAATTCTGCCTCCATCTAAGATCCTCAACCTGCAAGATGCCAATTCTCAGCCAATTCAATTTACTCCACATTGTATCAAAAAATTGCTCAATGAACTTGATACAATAAAGACAATGGGTTCTGACAGCATTGTGACTGTAGCACTGGAGGCTTGTGTTCCAAAACTAGCTGCATTTCTACCCAAGATGTTCTAATACAGCTACACAGTTGGCAACTGCTCGATGAAGCAGAAAATTTCCCAGGTAAGTCCTGTCTACATAAAACAGATCATTGAAAGAGCATAGAATGCAGATTTCCTGCACTTACCCAGAGTCTCCTTCATGTTTGTACTCGAAAATGATAATGAAAATAATCTGGGTGCTAATATTTAAAACTAGGATAGAGAAAGAATTATAAACCTGTCTTAATTAATTGGAATTTAAACCATGGCTATAATCAGTGACCCAGAAATCACCATCAATTTTATTATGCCATAGGTTGCAATTGTTACATTCTAAAATACAATTTAAAAAGTCTCTCCATTGATGTCTTCAAATGTAATTAATTCAATCTGGATAATGTATTCTACACAGGATCGTGTACGGCTTCTTCATAGTGATATTAAATTGCTTTAGAGGCTCCTAAATTGATGATGATAAATCTTTTAGCTTTTAGTGTTGAAGTTTAAATGACTGTAAAATTAGTTATTGAAATGACCGGAAAACGTGGAAATTTTTGTTGTGCTATGCCAGTCAGTAATGCCAGGTTAGAAAACTTTTAAGAACATGAAAGGCTGTGGAGCATTTTGTTCTCTTTGCAATTCCCTGAACAGTGGTAATGTTGAATAATTAATTTGATAGGCTATGGAGAGATTTGGTAGACTGAACAATATTGAAACCATTGTATATATATCAAAAGTACAACCAGTAGCATATCTGAGCATTCACATTCTGTCACAGTAAAATTTTAGACATGGCAGTCAAGTTGCCATAGATTCCATCAGTGTAGCTTCTTGACTCTGCTGTTCTATGGGGTTCTGTCCATGTGTATGACTGCAAATTATGGTGAAGAAAAGATAAGAGCCACTAAGATTATTTCAGGGCAAGAGATGGTTTCACTATCTAAGCAATCAGAAGCTAGCAGAGAGGAGGGCAGGGAGTTTCTTCTAGGTGCTCCATTCGAAAAATACACATGGGTCTGTATGGTGTATGCAGTGATGCAGCCCTTGAACTTCCCCACACACTTTATAAAATTGCCTAATTGAGCAGTTGTTGACTGGAACCTCAGATTTAAGATAGTGTCAATTGATATGGTATTCAAATTTTTTCAAAAAAAGGGCGATTTCCATTATAGACTCAGAGATATACAGCATGGACACACATCTGTTGGTCCAACTAGTCAATGCTAACCAGATATCCTAAATTAATCAAGTCCTATTTGCCAGCATTTGTCCTCAACCCTTCCTATTCATATATGCATCCAGATGCCTTTTTAAATGTTGTAATTGCACCAGCCTCCTCCACTTCCTCATTCCATGCACACACACCATCCTGTCTGTGGTAAAGTTGCCCCTTAGGTTTCTTTAAAATCTTTACCCTCTCACCTGAAACCGATGATCCCTCGTGTTGCACTCCTCCATCCCATAAAAAGACCTTAGCTATTCATCCTATCCATGCTCCTCATGATTTTATAAACCTTTACACGATCATCCCTCAGACTCTGACGGCTCAGAGAAAATAGCTGCAGCTTTTTCAGCCCCTTCCTACAGCAGGGAGACTAGAATTGCGTACAGTAGTCCAAAAGTGACCCAACTAAAGTCCGGTACAGCTGCAACATGACATCCCAACTCCTATACTCAATGCACTTATCAATAAAGGCAAACATACCAAAAGTCGTCTTCACTAACATATCTACCTGCAACTCCACTTTGAAGGAACTATGAACCTGCACTCCAAGGTCTGTCTGTTCAGCAGTACTCCCTAGGATTGTACCATTAAGTGGATAAAGTCTTGTCCTACCAAAATGCAGCATGATCTCATTTATCTCAGTTAAAGTCAGTCTGCATTCCTCACCCAGTTTGCCCATCGGTCATGGTCCTGTTATACTGTGAGATAACCTCTGTCACTCTCTGATGCACCAATTTTGGTGTCACCTGCAAACTTACTAACCCTACCTCCTATGTTCACATCCAAATCATTTCTATCAATGACAAAAAGCAATAAACCCTTGATTGATTGACTGATTTTTATTGTCATGTGTACCAAAATGCAATGAAATGTTTACAAGCAGTACAGGCAGATCACAACAAGCAAAGGATGTACAGATCAAAAAATCTTGGCATACAGGTTACATTGCAATTACATTATTTGAGTCTAGAGTCCATTCAGCAGTTTGATAAGGCTGAAAAGCAGCTGTTCCTGAACCTGCTTGTGCGTGTGTTCAGGCTTCTGTATCTTCTGCCTGACTGAAGAGGTTGTAGGAAGCCATTACAAGAGTGTGATGGGTCTTTGACATTAGCTGCCTTTCTGTGATAGCGAGCCATGTAAATAGAGTCCAGGGATGAAAGATTGGCTTCCATGAAGGTCTGGACTGTGCACACCACCTTCTGTAGTTTCCTACGGTCCTGGGTAGAGCAGTTGCCTCACCAGGCCATTATGCACCCAGTATGCTTTCAATGCTGCATCTGGAGAAGTTGGTGAGGAACCTTTATAGACATGCCAAATTTCCCCAGCCACCTGAGGAAGAGGAGGCATCATTGTGCCGCCTTGGCTGTTGCATTATGTGGCTGTTGGCTATCGTCACTCCGAGAAACTTGATGCTTTTCACACTCTCAGCCTCAGTTCTGATGATTATAAATGGGGGTGGGTTCTCCTCCTTTCTGAAGTCAGTGATCAGTTCTTCAGTTTTGCTGACATTGAGACATTGTTTCCAATGCACCATGTCACCAAGCCCTCCATCTCCTTTTCTGTATTTTGCCTTGCCATTGTTAGTTATCCATCCCTCTATGGTGGATCATCAGGGAATTTGTAGATGGTGTTCATTTGGAATTTGGCAACGCAGTCAGAGGTGTACAGGTAGTAGAGGACTGAGGACACATCCGTGGGGGGCTTTAGTGTTCAGTTATCATGGCGGAGGTTCAGGTACCTATTCTCACGGCGGCCTGTGGGTCAGAAAGCTGAGGATCCAGTTGCAGAGGGTAGAGCTGAGATCAAGGTCATACAATTTAGAGATCAGTCTGGAGAGGATAATGGTGTTGACTACAGCTCTGCCTTCAATGTGCAGGAGTCCAGCATAGGTGTCTTTAGTCCAGATGTTGCAGGGACGAGTGCTGGGCGAGGGATATGGCATCCTCTGTAGACCTGTTATCAGGGTAGGCAAATTATAGGGGATCAAGGCAGGTTGGGAGACAAGTTGATGTGGGCGGTGACCAGCCACTTGAAGTACTTCATGATTATTGAAGTCAGCTATTGGGCGGTAGTCCTTAAGACACACTGCATGTGTTTTCTTGGGTATGGGAATGATGGTAGTCTTGAACCATGTAGGATCTTCGGTTTGTAGGAGGGAAGAGGTTGAAGATGTTGGTGAATACCTCTGCTAGTTGGGTCACACAGGACCTGCACTAATCCTTGCAGCATACCACTGCTCACATACCTCCAGTCTAAAAACAACCCTCTGTCACCTACTTTCGAGCCAATTTTGTATCCCAATGGCTAGCTCTCCCTGTATTCCGTGTGCTCTAAGATTGCTATTCTACCAGGTGGAACCTTGCCAAATACCTGACAGAAGTCCATATAGCCAACATCCACTGCTCTGCTTCATCAGTCATCGTCTTCATTTTTTAAAAAAATTGGATAGTGAGACATGCTTTCCCAAGCACAAAGCCATGTTGATTATCTCTAATCAGTACATGCCTTTCCAAGTATGTATAAATCCTGTCCCTCAGAATCCCCTCAAACTTATCCACCTCCTGAAGTTAGGCTCACTGGCGTATAGTTCCCTGGCTTTTCTTTACCACCTCTCTTCAATTGTGGCATCACATTAACCAACCTTCAGTCTTGTGGCAAGGAGTCCAGCAATCACTTCTCTAGCCTCCCTCAAAGATCTGGGGTACACCTGATCAGGTCCTGGGGGATTCATCAATCTTTATATGTTTTAAGACATCGAGTAACACCACCTCTGTAATGTGGACTATCATATATATCAGTCTTTATTTCCTCCAAGTTCTCTAGCTTCCATATCGTACTCCACAGTAAACACTGATGCAAAATACTCATTTAGTATCTCGCCCATTTCTTGCATTTCCACGCATGGACAGCCTTGGTGATCTGGAAGGGGGCCTATTCTCTCCCTAGTTACTCTTTTTGTCCTTAAATGTTTTTGTAAAACCTCTTAAGATTCTCTATAACCCTACATACCAAAGTTATCTCATGTCCCCTTTTGTCCATCCTGATTTCCATCTTGAGTATACTCCTACTTCCCTTTATACTCTTCTAGGGAATCACTGTTGTCTAAACCTGCCGTGCTCCCTCCTTTTTTTTCTTGACCACAGCCCCTGTTTCTCTCGTCATCCAGCATTCCCTAAACCTTGCCCTTCACACTAAAAGGAACATACTATCTCTGGACTCATTTATCTCATTTTTGAAGGGTCCCACTTTCTAGCCATCCCTTTACCTGTGAATATTTGCTCCCAGTCAACTTTTGAAAGTTCTTGCCTGATACCGTCAAAATTGGCCTTCCTCCAGTTTAGAACTTTAACTTTTAGATCTGATCTATCCTTTTAAAAACTAATAGAATTATGGTCACTGTCCCCAAAATGCTCCCCCACTGACACTGCAGTCGCTTGCCCTGCCTTATTTCCCAAGACAAGGTCAACTTTTGCTCCTTCTCTGGAAAGCTCATTCACATGCTGAATAAGAAAATTTTATTGTACGCACTTAACGAATTCCTCTCCAAGCAAGCCCTTAACACTGGCAGTCCCAGTTTATTTTTGGAAGATTAAAATCCCCTACTATCACAACCCTATTATTCTTACAAATATCCAAGATCTCCTTATATATTTGTTTCCCAATTTCTCTTGCTGTCTGTTAGAGACCTAGTGCAGTCGCTTTAAGGTGATTGATCATCCCTTTCTTATTTCTTAGCTCCACCCAAATAACAATTGGACTTATCCCTGGAATTTCCTCACTAAGCACAGCTGTAATGTTATCCCTAACCAAAAATGCCTCTTCCCCCCCCACTTCGATCCTTTCAATAGCATCTATACCCTGGAGCATTAAGTGACCAGTCACGTCAATCCGTGAGCCACAGTTCTGCAATAGCTATGATACCACAGTCCCATGTTCCCACTCCTGTGTTCATCTGCCATTCCTCATTTTAATTATTTTTAATCAAACTGTTTAGAATGTTACAACACACCTCCAGAGTACGGGGGACTTGAATGTGAACCTTCTGTCCCAGAGGTAGGGACATTACATTTGCTCACAGTTTATATGGCGCATATCAATTGAGTGAATTTCAATTGAATTAAAAATTGTATGGTGGGATTTTTTTTAAGAAAAAAATGAAGCTGCACCCAACTCCTAATCCCTACAGCATTAGTGAGTGATTTATGCGACCATGCTTGCCTGTGTCCAAATTTTTTAGCACCATTTTTTATTTCAAAAATACATCCATTAAAAATATAGTCACTAAAGCAGTTCAGTTGTATACAGTCTTTGCATATGGAGAAACAAACAAACTACTGACTTTCTCGACAGTTCCAACATACAAACCCAAGGTGTGTATTTCTTATGCAAGATACTACTTGTGTATATTTGAGGCACTGGGAGGGTCCAGTAACTGAACAGTCTTCCATTACAGCATGTGATGTACACACCAAACATACAATTGGTGGAGATTTACCTGCAGGCATAGGCATGTGTGATTGTTTAAAGCAAAGCAGCTTTTCAGTCCGTGTAAGAATGCTCTTGATGAGGTTGAGTGGTAATATTTGAGTGAGACAAGTGCAAGTTCCAATGATGGGTGTTTGCAGTCCTGAAGAAGGAGCAAACCTGAATGCTGAACTGAACGTACTTCTCTGCGGTGTATTTCTGTTCAGTTTGTGTTTGATATCTTGTTTTTAAAATATGTTTTGGGACCAAACTCCCTTCACTTGATGATTTAGGAAACAACATATTTAACCTCAGAACCTGCAGTGTAGTCTGACTTTAATGAGGTACTTTATCCAAGCAGTCTGTCTTGTTCACTCCAGTGCGATGATCTCATTTGTGCTGCTTCCTGCTACTGGCCAAAAAAATCATCAGTTTTACTTCCAGTTTCCAATTTCTTTCTCTGTCATGTCTCTGATTTTTCCCTAACAAAAACCAAAATAACTGTGGGTGCTGTAAATCAGGAACAAAAACAAAAGTTGCTGGAAAAGCTCAGCAGGTCTGGCAGTACCTGTGGAGGAGAAAACACAGTTAACATTTCGGGTCCGGTGACCCTTCCTCAGAACTGTCTCAGAACCTCCTCTGTCTCTGTAGGAATGACCCCAACCTTCCAGTTGTTTGCTGTTTTCAATAAACCATCTAACATTTCTATCCTAGATCAGTTATAGGGTCCAGTAAAGCTCAACTCAAGCTGCAGGAACAGCACCCCATTTTCCACTTAAGCAATTTACAGCCTTCAGAACTCAATACTGAAGTAATTAACTTCAGAGCACGAGCTCGGCTAATTTTGATTACCCACCATCTGCATGCTCTTAGATAAACTGGCCTGTTTTTGGTTACTACCACCTACCATTAGCACTCCCTTCGCTTTTCCCTCCAGGCACCTTGACCATCTGCTTCACTTGATACTCCCTCTTTTTCAACAGCATAAATATCATCAATTTTGAGCCCACTCCAGTTCAGACAAACACTGGAATCAAAAAAATTAATTCTGTCTCCAAAAGGGTTGCCTGATGCGCTGAGATTGTCACTACTACTTTTATTTCTATCATTTCAAATGATGCAACTGCATATGTTAAACATTGCTGGGTCTCGTTCTCTGATATTCAATCAGAGGTTCTTTTGGTTTGATTATTCCCACTGAGTAAGAGAACAAAAAAGCTCTATCCTCCATCCATCACAAAAACAAGCTAATTCTGCATATCTTTGTTTTAGTTGAATTGATTATCTTTTCAGAACATTGAACAAAAAAACTCCAAGCTAATCGTGACACAGGAACAGAACTAAGCCATTCAATTAGATGATGGCCAGTCTGAGCATTGACCTGCTTTGATTCAGTGATCTTTTAGGCCCTTGCTTAATAGTATTGGCTCAGTACTACTGCAGTAAATCTTCTTTTGCCAAAGCTATAATTACATTTAAAAACCAAAAGAATGGTGGATGCTGTAAATCAGGAACAAAAACAAAGTTGTTGGAAAAGTTCAGCAGGTCAGGCAGCATGTGTGAAGAAAAAAATCAGAGTTAACATTTCTGGTCCAGTGACCCTTCCTTAGAACAGTTCTGAGGAAGGATCACTGGACCTGAAATGTTAACTCTGATATAATTACATCTGTCCTTTGTCCTTCCTGGTCTACCACTGAGATTACAGAAGACAAATGCTAAAATCTCTGTTCCAGTTTGGAGGGTATTACCTATGAGGAGAGATTGGACAAACTTGGTTTTTCACACTTGAAATTTATAGAGCATGAGGGCAACCTGATATAATTGTGTAAACTGCTATCAGGCATCAACAGAATTGGCAGTCTTTTCCCTAGGGTAGAAATGTAAATTACCAGCAGGCATAGGTTTACGATAAAAGAAGATACATTTAAAGAAGATGGAGTGTGTTGCTGTGCAGAGAGACCTTGGAGTGCAAGTTCATAGTTCCTTGAAATTGGAGTCGCAGGTGGATAGGATAGTGAAAAAGGCATTTGGGATGTTTGCATTTATTGTTCAGTGTGTTGGGTATAGGAGTTCGGAGGTCATGTTGCAGCAATACAGGCCATTGCTTAGGCCACTTTTGGAAAACACATAATTCTGGTCTCCCTGCTATAGGAGGATGTTGTGTAACTTGAAAGGGTGGAGGTAAAATTTACAAAAACGTTGCCAGGGCTGGAGGGTTTGAGCTATAGGGAGAGACTGAAAAGCTGTGGCTGTTTTCCCTGGTGCATTGGAGGCTGAGAAGTGACGTTATAGAGGTTTATAAAATCAGGAGGGGCATGGAAAGGGCAAATAGACAAGGTCCTTTCCCTAGGGTAGGGGAGTCTAAAACGAGAGGACATAGATTTAATATGAGAGGGGAAAGATTTAAAAGGGACCTAAGCGTGAACTATTTTACGCAGAGGGTGGTGTATGTTTGGGATGAGCTGCCCAAGGGAAGTGGTGGAGACTGGCACAATTATAACATTTAAAAAGCTTATGGATGGATACCTGAACAGGAAGGGTTGAAAGGGATGTGCAGAAAATGCTGGCAAATGGGACGAGATTTCTTTAGGATATCTGGTTGGCATGGATGAGTTGGACTGAAGGGTTTGTTTCTGTGCTCTACATCTCTATTACTCTGAGGGACAAGTTTTCTTAAATTCAGAAGATGGTAAGTGCCTGGAATGTGCTGCGAGGATGGGTGATGGAGGTGGATACCACAGCATTGTTTAAAAGGCGTCTTGACAGATAAGAACAGGCAGAGAATAAAGAGATATGGACCACACAGGCAACAGATTTTTAGTTTAGAAAGGCAGCACAGTCTTGGCAGGCAGAAGGGCCTGTTACTGTGTTGCACTGATGTTTGTATTTTAATCACTCTGATAGACTGAGAATTCCGCTGACCATACGCATGCACAAAAATTTGTGGAAGTCTTTCAAGAATCTGAAACATGAGAGGGAAAAAAACTACAAAGAAAGAAAGCTATAGTGGATTTATCTTAACCAATACTGATCAATGGAATTAATTCAAGTGAAACAACATGGATTTTACTTGGTCAGAGATTTTGTGAAATTTCGGGAGTATGGTGTACAGTTTTGGTCTTGCATATTAAGGAAATGGTTGGCTTAAAGGGGTTAATAGAGTAATTCCAGTGAGCGGCATGCCCTATGAGAGTGAGTAGAATTAACCTATACTCTGAAGTTTTGAAGAATGAGAGGTGATCTCAATCAAACATGAAGGTTCTGACAATGGGGGCTGGATCCCAAAACAAAGCCTCAGAGAGGCGCCATTTCGGACTGAAATAAGTAGTTTCATCACACGCTTTCGAATTTTCTATGTCAGAAGTTTGTGGATGCTCAGTCTGCGTGTATATTCACGGATGAGATTGATAGATTTCTGAAATCTCAAGTGAATCAAGGTTTAAATTGGATGGATATGTAGAGTGGACTCAATGACCTACTATGCTTCTAATTCCTAATCTCTAAGTTGAGAGGGCAATACAGTACTAACTGCCTTCAGGGAAGGCATAGTCGGAAAGTTTATACATTGAAGCAAACAGTACTTTAGTTTCTGACCATTTCCATCTGATATTTACAAATCCCCTTACCAATATATTTCGTAGCTCATTGGCAATAAATGACACCCTAATTATGTGAAATTATTTCAACAAATATGACACTCCATCTCAAAATGATGCAGAGATTAAAAACTGGATTCCAGGCTTAGATGTCTTACCTTGTACGAAATCGCACCACAAGGACACTCTCTGAAAATGAGCATGAGGATTCATTTTAATTAACATATGTGACAAATACACATACTATTAATACTGTATCAAACCTCACATCTCCATTAATAACACTTGAGTTTGCTTTCTCTTTTGTTTTTGGTAAGTGAAAGATTAATCAAACAGTATTTAGTCGGACATTAATATATTTTTTAACAACTAAAACAGGAATAAATATCTTGGTTCTGAAGAAGTTGTATCATATTCAAAATGTTAACTGCTTTTCACTCTGCCAAAACTGCTCAGTACTCTAGCATTCTGTGTCTGTTACAAATATCTTTACCTTTTCTATGTCATTTCAAATAATTGAGGTTATAAATTCTGGAAAAGGGTAAGAATTCTTTTGAAAGTAAGCCTGTAAAAAATGAGTTTTTATCCTTTATGAACATCAAGTAAATATTTTGTTTGGTGTGTCCAGTACATCAAATGTTTAATTGTGATCTGTATTCAACGCTAAAACCATGGTACTTGAATGAACATATTATTTAAATTGCATTGCTTTGATTACATGTTCATTTTGTATATGCACATTGTCTCCAAATGTATTGTATTCCATGCATTTTGAAATATACTTTGTTTTAGGGGAGGTTGTTTGTGTTTCTAACTGTAGAAATTTGCCAAGGTCAAAAGATCTATTTAAGGAAAAGCAACCAGGAAAATCAAACACTTATGAACGCTAATATTTGGAGCTGATTTTGATTTTGTTTTATAGACACAAAATATTTCATATTGAAAATGGTTTGTCAAGGTCATATAACATATACAATTCATGAAATTGAATTTTGCTCAGCAGAACAAATACAGTTAAGTCTCCTTTACCTGTAATATTGTGGTATTACAATAGGTATAGAAAGGCTGTGTAAATGAGCCCATGTTACTATTTCAGTGAAGACCAAGGTGGTTCTCCCCTTATTGCCTCAACCAATTCCATAAAAGCAGGTTATCTGCTCACTATCACATTGCTGTTTCTAGGAACTTGCTCTGCACGGGTTTTCTGCCATATTTTTGACATTACAACAGTGACTGCATTTCAAAAGTTCATCGTTGGCTGTAGAGTGTTGTGGCTTGTGTTAGTTATAAACATTTCTTCCTGACTGTTGAGAGGCTTTGCAAAAGTATGTTTCTAACATACTGTGGTAAGATCATTTGATCACCCTGTTTGATCCCACGGATGAAAACTTTCTGAAAACCACAGTGTACTGTCGTATCTTCACAATCGGCAAAGATTGAAACCGGATCTATCTGCCATCTGAATGAAATTGTGATAATGTTCTGTTTAAGATTATAATTCTTTTAAGTGTTAGTTAGAATATTTATATGGTTAAGAAAGACAAAAGTATAGTCCCTGAGTCACTACTTATTAATGGTGTTTCAATGGTGAGGAACTCTGTTCACCAATATTGTTTTAATTTGTGCATGGGATGTCGGTGCCATTGCCATGGCCAGCAATTATTGTCCATTCTTAATTGCCCTGGGGCAAAGGGTGATGATCTGACTTTTTGAACAGCTGCCATCCTGGGTGTTGGGGTAGCCACAGTGCTGATGGAAATGGATTTCCTGGATTTAACTCAGTGACAGTGAAGCAATGTAGTTCCAAGTCAAGGTGCTGTATCACTAGGAAGGGAACCTGTAGCTGGAGGTGTCCCTCTATACTGGCTGCCCTCGTCCTTTTGGTCATGGGGCTGCAGATTTGGTAAGCACTGTTGAATGAATCTTGGTGTGTCACTGCAGTGCACCTTCTCAATTACAGCCATTGTGCGTTGGTGGTGTAGGGAGTTAATATTCAAGTTGATGAATGGGGTGTCAAACTACTTCAGTATTGTTGGAGCTGCACACATCTAGGCTAGCAGAGAGTATTCCGGCATACTCCTTGCGCCTTGGTGAACGGGCATTGGTGGGACAGGCAGTAAGTTACTCAACACAGAACTCCTAATCTCCTGACCTGCTCTAGTAGCCACATTAATTATATTGCTAGATAACAAAGCGTTGAGCTGGATGAACACACCAGGCCAAGCAGCATCTTAGGAGCACACCTACATTGGGGCTTAGGCCTGAAATGTCAGCTTTTGTGTTCCTAAGATGCTGCTTGGCCTGCTGTGTTCATCCAGCTCCACCACTTTGTTATCTCAGATTCTCCAGCATCTGCAGTTCCTATTATCCCTTATTTATATTGTTGTTGTAGTTCAGTTTCTGATTAATGGTAACATTGCTGAACACCCTACTTATAATGCAATTAAATAGCAGAGCCAACAGTTAGTCTCTTATTGGAGATGGTCAATGCCTGGCATCTATGTGGGACAAATGTTACTTGCCATTTACCAGTCCATATCTGGCTCTATCTAGGTCCTGCTACATTTGAATATGGACAGCTTCAGTATATGACAGGTGGCAAACGGTGCTGAACACTGTAATAATTAGCAAACACCCACATTTTGGAAGTGGATGAATATGTTTGGACATGAGAAAGGAGCTCAGATAGATATTGAAATACCTATTTGTGAAAAAGAACTGATCAGAAGTCTTCTCTGAATCAACAGCTTCTCCCTTCATGCCCTATTCAATACTCCTGCTGGTGAACCCTGGAAACCAGAAGTTCTCAGCAGAGGAATGAATGTTGCAGAAAAATAAAATCCATTGTGGCATGGAAGGTAACACCTACAAGTATTTGGTACTTTTCCCAGACATGGCATGATGATAATGCCATTTAGACAGTCAAATGGTGAAAGCAGAGAAATCTCAGCTTATGTCTTCCTCACTTTAGAATTGGGCAAAAACAGCAGTGACCCCTCTTCCTCTACTCTAAGAAAACTCCTTCATGTAAGTATAGGTGGAAAGTGCAACTTTACTCATGACTAGCCAAGCTGCTCTTGAAGCTATGTGGTACATGGAAGACAGGTAATGATTATGCAGTTCACAGCTGAAGTGCTAGCAATAATAAAAAAACAATTCTAACACTCAATATCTGTGTTTGTCCAATTTTTTCACCCATACAAGGACACTCATGGATACAGAAAGACATTAACTGTAATAGTATTAGCAACTTAATGTGGAAGACTTACTGCTTGAGTAACTATGGACAATGTTGAAGTCTAAATTTTAAGCTTAAACAACAAATACAATGTAAATTGGTAAAGTAAACTTTGTACAATTTCACAAGAAATGTAAATATCTGAGCACATATACAGTTTTATAATGTCCTCTACAAGTCAAAATTCATTAGGCCAAACGAATAGTGCATATTTATTGTGGGTCATCGGCGCAAGATTCAGCCCATGTATAACAGTTGCAACATTAGTTGGGAATTGATAAAGATGCTGAATGATGTGTCTTTAATTGTACACTTTGCTGTGTTCCAAAGCGTTCTGAAATACACCACTCCTAGTTGTCCATCATTCATTCCACATGATTAGTTACAACAACATTCTTCTTCCCTTTCTGATCCCAGGCACAAAGTTGTATTAACCAGCACACTTAAAAGGTATTTCTCTGAACTGTAATCCCATTCATCAAGTAGACAATTCCACTTGCAGTTAATTATTCTGGGATATGTGACTTCTAAAGCCTTAGCTGCTAGTTTCTAGGATTCTATTTCATAAGTGGGAAGGGGTTGGAATAACTTCGTTAATAATTTTAACCAGTCTTATTGTTGTACCTTCTTGTTCTGTAGCTGTGATGCAGAACTGTTTTCTACTGTATACTATGGCACAAGGGTAAGGAACAAAAATATTAAATGACTTTGAATTTATACACAGTAATTACGAAAGGATTGATACACAAAAATAGAGCCAAAACTTACATTTTTGCATTGGGTTTTCCTTCTGCACATGTTGCTAAGCACCAGTCGATTTAGATGGCAGAGGTATTTCTTCATATGTTATTTTAACAAAGGGTTTTTTAATTGGCAAGTACCAATACTCAAAATTGAAGTAGAGATAAAAGGTCTTTTCCAGTACCACCTTATTAACTATTTCCAACAGACTTAGTATTAGTTCTTTCAGTGAATGAGGTGGTCTAAAAGGAAAATAAAAGGAAGTAATTTCTTTTCCTAAAGTCTTGTTACGTTGTAGTCCAAATATTGTTGTGTCATTTCCAAGATAGGTTGGCTCACCACTGTAAAGAAATATTCTAGTATAGTTAGTTTGTATAGGGCTCTTAAAGACAGCACCTAATTCAAACAGAGTCTGGTAAGTTCTCAATACAAATGCTGAACAGTCATAAGATTTGAACCACACTGTAGCATTTGGAGAAGGATCACTTTGAACAGTCCATGTCTCATAATATATGCCAGTTCTGTTATCCTCCTTCACCCACTTGGCAAGTTTGTTGAATATGTCTCCTAAAGACAAATAAATAAGAATTACATGATATTAAACAAGCAACTTAAAAACTGACAGTGCTGGCAAAATAGTAGGACTACAGCATCTGTACAGAGAACACAAAAGGGTCATAAACTCAACATTAACTCTGTTTTCCTCTCCACAGATGCTGACAGACTTCAGAGGAACAGGAAAGAGGTCATTTTGGGTTGGGACCTGTCTTCAGAAATGGGGGAGGGGGAGGGGGCTCTGAAATGAATAGAGTGGGGGGTGGGAAACGGTGATAGGTAGATAGTGGAGCAGATAGGTCTGAAAGAAGACGGACAGGTCAAGGAGGCGGGGATGAAGCTACACTCACCCTTACTAGCTTCACCCCTGCCTCCTTGATCTGTCCGTCTGCTCTTTCTCCCCCCACCTTCACCCGACCTGCTCCACTATCTACCTGCTCTCACTGGGCCCCCTACCCCTCCCCCATTTCTGAAGACAGGTCCCGACCCAAAACGTCAGCTTTCCTGCTCCTGTGATGCTGCCTGGCCTGCTGTGTTTATCCAGCTCTACACCTTGTTATCTCCAACTACAGCATTGGCAGTTCTTACTATCTCTGCTACCAGACTTACTGTCTTTCTACAGTATTATTTTTGATTCAGATTTCCAGCATCCTAAATTGTGTTTAATTCTTAAAATGATGTGTGAATGCCAGAAAAAAAGTCTAAATCAATAAAGATTGATAGGGTATTAAATCACAAGACAGGTGTTTAAACTACTAATAAAATGTATGATTTACCAGAACTGTCAAGCAATTTTAAGCATTATCATTTGGCGTAAGGTTAGAAATTTTCCACAGGATTCCCATCTGAGTGGCAGACACAATTGTACATGTAATTTTGCTGCAGTGTACCATCACTCGTACAGCTGATCTTCTGAGCATTCAATTTACAGATACAGAATTCCCAATTTAAAGTTGAGAATCACTGTCTACTGTAAAACACAGATGTAATCAGTAATAGCTATGTACAGGCTACATCCTAAAATCAGTTGCCACTGAAGCTTAACACCAAGTGCAAAATGCCATCATTTCAGATTTCTGCATTGTGCCCTGCTGCTATTCTATTGGTGTCCTCAGTATTAGACAAGCCACATAAAACAGATGAATCACAGGTTAGCCCATTGTCAGCGGCTTAATTCACAGTGTAAAGCTCCAATTTAGTACAAAATGTTTTCAGCAATAAATCTTTCCAGGTGAAAGCCATTAGCCTCTACAGAATCAAAAAATAACTCCTTGTAAATGCACAAACGTCAACATTCTTGCCATAATCTAGCTGTGCACTTAGGATCTGTTCAGAGTAACAAGGAAACGAGACAATGTCTATGTACGTTAAATCTTGTGTAGCCTCCAATTAAGGATGAGGGAATGGATTTCATACACTTTTGGGTTAAAGTCCCTCCATTTACTATTTCTCAATACCAGCAGAAATTGGTAGCAAAATGTGGAGTTCAGTACAAATATCCACTAAACTGGACATTTCACAGTATGCATTCTACCATGGTATGTTTCAGAAGTGTCTGTTCCAAGTGGCAACTTTGCTGTAATAGGTTTAAGTGAACACCTCCATTTCAAAAGTTCGCCTGTTGGTCACTGTAGTTTCAAATGAATTATGTAGATTGTTTACATATTAAAACATTTTGTTCGTCTTTAATTGTGTTCAACTTGCACATCCATTTCATCTTTGCCATTGACCTTGTACTAAATTACATCCTTTATTCATGACAGTTCTTTCAGGTGTAGGTTAGTGAAAGTAACTCTGTGAATTGCCAATTGATTTTTCTATAATACAGTTTATTAGTCAACAAACTCACCAGTTATTTCAGATACTTTTACCAAAGAACCATTTTCTTTCCAGTGTAAGTCATCTATTCCCTTGTAGAAACAGGCTGCTCCCTGATTGCACCAGAAAGGAGCTTCAATTCCAGGTCGAAGATGTGGGAAGGTGCAATTCCCAAGCTGAAAGAGTTCATACCACTCCATAGTATAGTTTTTGCCTGTAAGTGTGCTCCGGAAGCCAACTGCATCATGCATGATATGCTGCAGTCAAAAAAAATTATCCATTATTAATGTGAATCTCACATACTGACTGCCCTGTACTCTACCTAGTTTGAACAATCCCTTGATAGCTTTTTAATTGGGTTGAAAATTTGCCGGTAAACTAATTTTTTTTGTGGTTGCAAATTGGAACATTTTAGTATGCTGTTTCGTTATCATTTTAAATTAAAGTAGAAATGAACATACCATTCAAGTTTTTGCTATCTGTCCTGCATTTGTCAAACATATCATAACGTTACAAAATAAAAACTAAAAGAATTGCCAGGGCTGCTAATCAGACAAAAAAACAACTGCTGGAAAGCTCAGCAGGTCTGCTAGCATCCGTGGAGAGAAAGCTGAATTAACATTTTGGGTAGAATGACTGTTCTCAGGACTTCAGAGGAAAGGTCATTTGACCCAAAACATTAACTCTGCTTTCTCTCCACAGAAGCTGCCAGACCTACTGAGCTGCTTCAAGCAATTTCTAGTTTTGTCTTATTAACTTTCACACGAAATAATAATCTGAAGTTACAATATGAAGTTGTAATCTGCATCTCATTTTTGCCCTCCTGGTTCTCAGAGGACATTTTATTCATGTAGTGTAACAGGTTGTTGATGAAGTGTACAAAATATATAAAGGCCTGTCTACTACTTGGTTCAACAGGGTTACTCTACAATCAATTACAATAGCAGAACCATCTCGGAAGAGTGATCAAAGCTCTCTTGCTATTTGTAAGATGGACAGCTATCACTTAACCATCTCCACACGCAACATTTGCAGCATAGTCCAGCACTAACACCTTCAAATGCCCGTGGTTTTCACCTCAGCACCCAGCACTCTTCGCATACACACCTACAGACCTCACTGACCATTTAAATGGAGAAAGGACTGAGGAAAGATGTTTAGAAGTTGCAGCCTACATTCCTGTCATGATTGTATTTTTCTCTTGTGACTTCCAGAAGCTAAAAATAATGTGTTTGCACAGACAGTGAATATATTTTGCAGACTTCACTAAGTCCTATCAAATGATACATGGTTAGTTAAGTTCACAGACTGTAGTACAGGAGTGCGGTGGATCCTGACCATTTATGGATAATAATGTAGTGCCATAATCATCTTGGAATGACATAAAAGTTGCCCTTGATCTGACCGACTGCAAAATCTATACTGAATAATCCTGCAGAATTACGTGGACCACATCTGTTAGGCAGTACAAAAGAGAACTGCTTCATTTTATTTTTAAGTTTTAGTATTTAATTATGTAAATACTCACAAAATGTCCGAGCAGATCTCCGTATTTGAACTCCCAAACAGGAGTCTGAAGCCGATAAACCTCTATGATGTCCTGATTTCTCATCTGAGGAATCTCCCCATCAGGAGAGCCTGTAGGGCAGAATGGGTACACGGGCTGGCAGAAAGGATCAGACTTAGGCCGATGATCAAATCGTCTGAAAAAGACAGTGAGGTCAACAAGCAATTGAGTGAAGTGCCAAACATCAGGCCAAAAACAGAAGTTGAGTAACGTGAAATCATTTCACAAGCTTATACGAGAATAAGCTAGGGCCTCTTGCAGCACAGCGGTAGTGTCCCTACCCCTAGGCCAAGAGACCAGGGCTCAAGTCCCACCTGTTCCAGAGATATGTAATAACATCTCTGAACAGGTCAATTAGAAAAACAGGTTTTTTTTTTAAAAAAAAGAAAGAATATAGGGGCTGCTGTAGCACAGTGGTCTTGTTCCTGCCTCTGAGCCAGGGTTCAAGTCCCAATTGCTCCACCGATACATCATAACATCTCAGAACAAGTCGATTAGAAAATATCAAGTACAATCATAAGGGAAAAATATTAACGTCTGCACTCCGGTGATTTATCAGGAAGCAGCAGCTGATGCTCACCCCATTGCAGAAAATCTCATCTCTGAGAGGAGTCAAACTTACCACTAAATGAGGCTGCCAACTCTCCAGAATAATCCTAAAGATCCTACAAATGAAGGTGACTCTCTCAGATACGATTGCACGCAGAAAAAAAAGGCATGAACACTCATTAGTTTGCAATTTTTCAACACTTTCATTTTATTAACTTAAAAAGAAGTTACTGGAGCTGAAGGAGATGAGCTATTTTATGATGTGAGACAGTTGAACACAATTCATGTGACCATACCCTCAAAAATAAGGACAAATTTGGTAATCCCCTGTCCAAGTGTAAGTAATTCATTTAGAACCAATGGGCTTTTAAGCCTTATGAAGTCCTTGGAGCAACTTGAATGTTTCCACACTTCAGGGATTCTGTGAATTAATGGCTGTGGACTTGTTGGGCCGAAGGGATTCTATGAATTCCGGGATGTGAACCCTAGGCAGTGGCAGCAGTTTTCCTTACTCAGCCTTTTTCTTTTTCTCCTCTCTGTTTCCTTGTGCGTTTCCTAAAACAAAAATCGTAAGTGCATTTTTCTTTGACAGTGTCCCTGGATTATGCAGTATACTGAACATGTGGAATAAAACAACAATTTGCATTTACGTAGTGCCTTTTGCACAATGAAATGTCCTAAGGGACTTCTCTGGAGCATTATAAAACAAAATATAACAGGCCCACACAAAGAGATATTAAGATGATGTAAAGCTTAGTCAAAGAGGTGTAGGGAGGATATTCCAGAGCTTAAGGTCTAGACAATTGATGCAGCAACCAGCAATGGTGAACCAATTAAAGCTGGGAATGCACAACAGCTAGAATTACTGCAGCACATCCCCAATTTTAATCATCTCATCATTGGTGGCATGTCTTCAAATTGCTAGATGCCCAAGTTCTGGAAGACCTTCCCAAGAGGTTTGAAATAGATAACTGCTTTGCGGCTGGAAGACATTAGAGATGGAAAGGGAATGACAGTGTAGAGAACTGAAAACCTGGGTAAACACTATAAAAATCAAGATAACACAATGCAGAGCTGGAGGAGCACAACAGGCCATGCAGCATCAGAGGAGCAGGAAAGTTGATGTTTTGGGACGGGGCGACACTGTGTTATCTCTGACTCCAGCCTCAGCAGTTCCTACTATCTCTTACAAATCAAGATGTTGCTTGTCTAGTAGCCATCGAAGGTCAGTGAGCAAAGAGGGAAGAGGAAACAGATATTTCTGTGTGTTGAGATGTGGGTAGCAGAGGTTGGATGACCTTATGTTTACAAAGAATAGAATGCAGGAGGGTGCTGGAATAAAAACAGAAATTGCTGGAAAGGCTCTGCAAGCCTGGCAACATCTGCGGAGAGAAATCAGAGTTAATGTTTTGGATTCAGTGACCCTCAGGGTGCTGAAATAGTAAGGAGAGATGGGGATCAAGGCAGATGTTAAGGAGGTGGATGGGCTGAAGGGATGAATGGGAGATTAAAAACATATTTCAGAACCAAATGAAACATAATTATTGTGATCAGACTGTGGTCAGGAAGAGACACTCATTCAATAGCAAAAAGGACAGAGCAGACAAAGGAATTCTGTTTATTCAGACAGTTACTGTTTCTTTAGAAGCAAAGACTTGATAAATATACCATTACAAAAACATTGGTAATTAAAATCTCATGATTACATCTGTTGTTTCTTGATAAGATGGGACCCATTAGACAAAAATAATTTGTAGGATAATATCCCTACACTCAGGGCCAATTTTAAATTGTGACTTTTACATTGCATTTTGTGCCAGATTCACATTCACCAGAGTTTCGATTTTTGTTTCCAGCACTGCACCTAGTCAGCTCCCATTTTTAAAAAGAAAGTTCAATCTTTCCTTTTTTTAAATAGAAATGAACGATCGGATTGTCAAAGCCAACATACGCAGATGCTGGAATTCTGAAATTAACAGGCAACGTTAGTACTCAGACTATTTGAAAAAAAATGCAGCGTCCTCAATCACCCTTAGTCCTCAATCACCCTTATTCCTCAAATGAGGTCGGACCTGCTGAATGCTGCCAGTAATATTTCCTACTGACATTTACTGTTTCCATCTCAGTATTCTCTCTCCTCTACTTCAGGTCGGCCCTTAAAACTGAGCAAGCTTTTGATCAGCTGTTCCAAACCTCAAATGGTGTTTAACAAAACGCCTGGGGTGCTTTACAATTGAACAGACACTAAATAATATCTTTTATGTCACTAACTTTTAAAAAAAAAATTTTAGCTTCACCGTTCAAGTTGCAGTACAGTTGCTTCATCTAAAGTACAGGTTACAAAGAAAGAAGCAATGATAGTGCTTTTATTAGCGTTTAATTTCCAAACCCGAACCTCACTTCTCAAGGCATTTCTACTGCCCTGAGGGGTATCACTTCCGCATTCTGCAGCACTGCTGACCAGCCCGGGCAACACTGACCTGTACGGCACTGGCCATGTTTGCTGGCTCGGCCCCCGGCTTGCAGCGCTCGGGCTTTGACGCAAAGCCAGCCAAACCCAGGCCACACTCCACAACCTGATCGCCATCCTCCAGAGGCCGGAGCTCAGCTAGCCGAATCCACAACAGATTCGCCCCACCGCAGCCTTGTACGGAATGATGCTGGTTCCTGTTTCCGAGTCACATGGATCACTCGAGGCTCGTCCCCCAAGGCTTGCTGCACCAACCCTGAACTGCCTCGACTACTGCAAGCCGCCTTGGAAAGCAGATAGCTGTGCTTATCCTCATTTCTTTGAGATGTAAAACAAACGAGCAACTGCGAATGTGGCAACACAGTACGTTCTACAGTTCTTTTAGTTCAAGTGGCTGTTCTTATTTGCACCCTCCTAATTTTCAATATATTTACAATCTGCCTTTTTGCTTCTGAATTTCATTCGTGGGTACGTGGACGACTCCAGTGTTGCTTGATGGGCTGCGGAGAGAGATAACGGGAACTGCAGATGCTGGAGAATCCAAGGTAACAAAGTGTGGGGCTGGATGAAGACAGCAGGCCAAGCAGCACCTTAGGAGCACAAAAGCTGACGTTTCGGGTCTAGAATGTCTGAAACGTCAGCTTTTGCGCTCCTAAGATGCTGCTTGGCCTGTTGTTCATCCAGCCCACACTTTGTTATCTTATGATAATAATGGAACCACCACCTGCAAGTTTCCCTCCAAGCCACATACCAGCTCGATTTAGAGATATATCAGTTGTTCCTTCACTGTCACTGGATCAAAATGCTGGAACTCTCTAATGCATTGTGCTTTCCCCTATATCACAGGGATTGCAGCAGTTACAGAAGGCAGCTTCATTCTCCTGTCCTGATCCCAGCATCGCAGGCAGTTACATCTCTGGGGCAGATAGGGATGTGCAATAAATGCTGGCCTAGCCAGCAGATACCCATGAACAAAATGAAAGCAGGAAATGTAATCCAAGAGAACAGAAACAGTGACCCAGTAAATTTTACAAAAATTAATAAAAGAAAATGTTTGATAGGGTGGACTGTAAGAAAATCTTTCCAAGCAGAACATTACCAATAAACAACCCAATAGTAGGCGCCGTTTGGATAATGCCACTTTCTACTGTCCCATGTAGTTTTCTGTAGTGATTTCCCTATAATGAGATTTTTGTTATGGCGATTTTCTATAGCACGATTTTCTACAGTACAAGGTCACACAGGAACAAAACTGTCAAGTTACTGGAGAAATACCTGTATACATTGGGTGGGAATTATCCAGGAAATCCTCTAGGGACGATGTGAAGTCTCATAACATCATAACAGTAAGGAAATCTGCTGGTTACTGCTGTTAAACTATGTTTATTATTATACTGTACATGATGATAAGGTGACAGAGCATCATGCTCCTAAACAGGATGTAAGCCGAACACCAAGAACAGCTCTGAGAGATGCCATCAGAGAGGAAGAATTCCTCACAGGAAGACAGAAGGCAGTGAACCAGTCAAAAGACACTGTACTTAACCAGAACTTACACTGAAGTAAAAATAAAATAGAGGAGTGTAGTGCTGCCTTCTTGAACCTTAGTCTATCTGTGCTGAAAGCCTCCAGCTATTTGACTACAGAAACCATTGCTGCTGTCGAACTTCGTTATCACATTTTCAACCCCTTCACCTCAGAAAGAAAAATCTTCAACCAATCCAGGCCAACAACAACAGCAAACTCATCCATATATGTACCTTTTATCCACACCTCCTTTAGTCTTTGTACCTGTAGTTGAACTGAACAGTTGTATAACTTTTGTTATGAACCGGACAAAATCCCCATCAAATATATCAAGGAGATAGCCTAAGAGCCTAAAAATTTTTTAAGTCAAGTGTAGGGTGCTGTGTTCCAGATGTAATTCAATTGTTTAGACTATTCAGCTTTACACAAAACACACTTTCTTCTTGCTCTACTGTTAAAATACAAACAAAAGAATTGGTGTAACTTTTAGTCTATTGGAAAACTTAACAGAATAATAGATCATTTAATGACTAAACAGCAACTGTTCCAATATAGTAATATTGCACAAACACATACTTGGCAAAAAGAAAATTAAGTAAAATAAATGGTCTCACATGCAATGTTTCTCCAGTACAGGAAAGAAGGAACATCAAGACAAAATTCTAGGGAAGAGAGAGAACTCCTGATTTTTGCAGTAACACAGAGAGATGAAGCCACTTCTTCAGCCAACTTCAAAATCCCAACAGGTGCTGGAGCTAAACTAAAACACTGCCTGTGTGAGAGTTTGACTCCACCCATTCATACTGCTTCTACTTTTCCAACTTTAGGAAAAAGCCCAAGGCCTCACAAGTTGTTTGTATTATTGTCTTGGAACAGACTGCTCAATACCTCTGTCTCAACTTCTCTTCATAAAGAAAGGACAAAATACATAGCTTAAAGCCATAGTATCATCACACATTGCTTTCAGCTGCGTTGTGCATCTCCTTGTTTAAGACTAAAGCTTTGTTGTTGGTTTCTTTTAAATTATAACTCTCAAAAAATTTGAAGGGGACTAAATGAGCTGTACAAATTCACATTCACATACACTCTGCATAAATGCATGGTGTGGTTGTGACAATATCATTCAATCTAAAAAAAGTATGTTTTTCAAAAATGAATTGTTCAGAATTAAAACAAATGCAAAATTATTGCATCCAGAATCATCATTCCTTTAATTTGAACCCAAAAAAATACAAATTAGAGGAATGGCTAACATGTTTTGTTCAGTCAAATGTAAATTAAAGTGATGTTTCTTCTTAACATTCAAATGACATTCATCATGGGTGTAAACGTTCCCAGGATGACTTATTCATCCTTTTGAGTTTAAAGTCTGCTGAGCTGCTGTATCAGTTGATAAGGTTTTATAACGGAGATAAGAATGGCCTCTCAACTTTGTCGCAAATAATCTTCCAAAACACATCACCCAGTACTATATAAACCTTTGAGATGTTTAATCTCTTGGCTATTTTTCTGCTACAATGATTGATGTTGGGTGGCTGTGGGATTTATGAAGCTTCTGCAATTCTTAGCAATGCTGGACCAGAAGCAACGTCAAGTATGAATTTGATTCACAACTGTAATTTTAGCAATTCACACTCAAAATTAAGATATAGATCCTATTTTCTGAATACCAATACATTACTTTCTTCAAAGAATTGAATTTACAGTGTTAAGGACCAGTGTTGCTCCTAGCTATTCAAAATCATTCAACTTGCCATTGTAATTGGTGAATAAACTTTGTTCTGATTTTTGAAGAATTTAGCCAGAGGCCACAGTACATTGCATGTTCATCAAATTTAGAATGAAACCAACATTTTAAAAAAATTTCCATATAAAGAAGGGTGATAATTTTGATAAATATTACTGTCCTTATATACAGAATTTCAAAAGACAAATGTAAAATTTGTTTCCACTATTGTTTGACTGAAACAGACATTTAAAGAGAAGATGACATTGTTAGGAGGACACACATTCGGGCATCTTTGCAGAGACTCTAACTGAGAAAAATGAAAGAGATCAAGTATTGCATCTATCTTCATTTTGTGTTTTGTAAATAGTTGTGTTTCTACTTATCGGCATCATTCTGCTGTTCGCAATCAGTCTGAATCTACATCAGTAAAATTTAAATATTATCAGCTTTGGGAAGGAAAATCCAACAGCCTTTAGCTAAAAGTTTGTCTTTGTCCAACAGCTTGTTAAAATTTGACCAGCACATAAATCAGATCAAACTTTAGTCCTGCCGTCAAGCTGGTGTGTGGAATTAACAGATTTTGCTCGGGCAGTGTCAACACAGCAGGCCCCTTGCACAGATTTTTGAAAATTTTAGTTGAACAAATCTGAGGACTCTCCCCGTAGACTGCTTAATAGTAGCAAAATTCTGTCAAAATTAGGTGAGAAAATGTGAAAGCCACCTTTTTTTGGATGGTGCAATTACCATACAGTTTCTATTAAGTTGTATGGGAAAGTTATCATTACAATAGTATTTGACTCAGTGCTGGATGTGGATCAAGCTAATCAAAAGATTTTTTTGTGTTCTTTGCTACTGATAAAGTCCAGTGCTTTGTTTATTTTAAACAGCATTGTATCTTTTGTGATGCTACAGTTAAACTATGTAAATTTTTAAAAAAGGTTTCTGCTCAGAACATATGTACCTACTGGAAGAAAGGTATCTGGAACAATCTCACAAAGTGTGGTTTATATCAATCACATTTAAAATATTGAGATAAAATATGCCAGAAATCAGCACGCCTAATTTAAAACAAAACAGGGAAATGCTTACAGTACGGGGCGGGACCCTGTAAAACATTTTACACCTAGACTACTTGTTCCATGTAAAACAATATTCCAAAACATTTTACAGAAAATTACCAAGCTCTAACTTTTCACATAAACAGTTTGACTAATTTCTTTTCTAACTAATTTCCCTTTTCATGGCTTTTGTTTTAAGTAGAAATAATTGAGATGCAGAATACCACATTTGAATTATCATCGTTCCGCATTATCATGAGTTCTGAGGAAGGGTCACCACTCCCAAAACGTTAACTCTGTTTTTTCCTTCTCAGATGCTTTCAGACCTGCTAGACTTTTCCAGCAACTTTGTTTTTGTTCCTGATTTACAGCATCAACAGTTCTTTCGGTTTTTATTTTGATTTATCAATGTTTTAATATGACTCCATCTAGTGGTGGATACAATGCTAAGTAGCTGTTACCTCAAATTTGTGGTTCATGAAACAATTTTAGACAACCCAAAGCATTGTAGAAATTGGCTGCGAGTAAAAATTCTAATAATTTAATCTGTTATTCTCAGGTTGTGCATTTTCATTGTTCGAACATTCACATCATCAGTAAAAGAACGCCATTTGAAATAAAAATAAGCTAGAATTATTATTTTGATTGTAAAATGAGGCTCAGATTATTACATGATCCAGGCGATTGTGAATTTATACCGCAATCCCAGAGACATTACACAAAAATCTACACAGTAATGAGAAAATGCTGAATTACCAGAGGTGAAATCTTTCAGAAGTGTTGTTAAACTGAGGGTCTGTCTGGTCTTTCAGTTGGAAATAAAAGATCCCAAGACAATCAAGGGAATTATCCCTAAAATCCTGGCCAATTTTCATTTAATTCTGAAAATTAAGCCTAGAACTGTCACTTCTCTCACTGGACTTGCTGCATACTTCCTCAAAAATAATTCTCCTAAATGCCTTTTAAGAATTTTGTACCCTTTATGTTGGGAGTATTGTGATGTAAGGTGTTTCAGATTTGCATAAAAAGTTTTTTTTTGTTTCTTTAAGCTGTGGTCTTTTAGTGTGTCTGAAGAAGTTTAATGATTAACTTGTAAGAATTTATGTGGCTATTTATTTAATGAAACAGTGTGAGGAGGATTTTGTAAAGACTAATGGTTATTGTTTACATTGGGAGAGTTTTATGAGCAATCATTTCTTTAATTAGGGAAGCACGCAAATAAAAACAGTAAACATGAAGAAAATAAAAGGACAGACAAGACATGACATGTGTTATATCTGTAACATACTTAAAACAAAAGAAATATGTTAAATAGTTGAAATAAGTTTAATATGGGATGATCCAAACCATCATATGTTCAAAATGTAAAAGTTGAAGAGAGATGAAGTAGAGCTGCAACACAGGTAGCACAACCCAGCAAGGTAGAAAACTACCCCAGCTATGTCCTGTTCATAACTACAGGACCAATCCAACCAACCAATTATTGCCCAATCCATTCTCTATCAACATCAAAATGATTCAAGGTATCATTGACACTTCTATCAACTGGTACTTATTAAGCAATAATCTGCGCACTGATGCCCAGTTAAGTTCTGCAAGGGCCATACAGCTCTTGACCTTATTATAGCTGAGATCAGAACATGGACAAAAGAGCTGCAGTTAGGTAAGAATGACTGTCCTTGACATTGAGACAGCACTTGGTTAATGGTAACATCAAGGATCCCAAGCAAAAGTCTTGGGGTCACATCAGACACAAAGGTTGTGGATCCTTGGCAATCAATTGATTCACACTCAGAATATCTCTGCAGAATTTCCTCAGGGTACTGTCCTAGACCCAACCATTTTCAGCTGTTTGATCAATTATCTTCCTTCCATCATAAGATTGGAAATGGGGATTGCAGCAAGAGCAGGATCATCCTTTGGCTTTACCTGATAAGTGGCAAGTGAGATTCATGTCACACAAATGCCAAGCAATGACCTTCTCCAATAAGGGAGAATCTAACTATTTATTTTTGATGTTCAATTGCATCAACATCACTTAATTCACCTCTATTAATATTGTGGGTGTCCACAGAAAGACTGAGGTGGTTACAAGACTGTGGTTACAGGAGCAAGTCAATAACTAGAGCTTTTTTTTGTTGTTCATCCATAGAGTGTGGGCTTTGCTGGCTGGGTCAGAATTTATTGGCCATCTCTATTGCCCTTGACAAAGTAGTAGTGATTTTCCATCTGGAACTGTTGCAGTGCATTTGGTCTTTGATGAGTAACACACCTCCTAACTTCTTGAAGCCTTTTCACCATCTACAGGACACAAATCAGGAATATGCTGAAATAGTTTCTGCTTGCCTGGAGGAATGCTGTCCAAAGCCATTCAAGATTCTTCAGACTGTCCAGCAGCCCACTCGATTGGTACCCCATCCACCACCTTCAACATCCACACCTTTCATCACTGACAAACATCACACTGCAGTAACACACCAAGGGCTCCTCTAAAAGCACATTATAACTTGTGATTTCTAGAAGGAGAAAGGCATCAGCAAACAAGGCCTGCACGCTCTCCTCCAAGCTACATCCATCTTGATTTGGAACTCTAACATCATTTGTTCACTGGTGTTACACTTCAAGGAAAATGTAAAAGCACCGTCACTCCAGTCAAATGGTGTACTCAAGAGTCTTTTCAGTAGCATCCAACTTCTTGTCAAAGTTGTGTCACTACCTGCAGACCTTATCAACTTTTCAGAACTCTTCCAAAGACTCAATTGTCCTACAAACTCTGCAACAACCTTTGGACAGCAACATGCAACCAACCCATATTTTGGATGACTTTGCTTTACCTGTTTAAAAGAGGGTGTTAACTGGAGCTGCAAGATAAGAAACAACAGGTCAAGCATTTGAGCCTTAAGTGTACAACAAACGATACAGTGCAGGACAGAAATGATCAGAAGTTGCCCCACTAACATCTTTCACCTTAACTGCAGTGACAGTACTCCTGGGATCTTTTACACTCACCTAAAAGAGGAGGTGGGCCACAGTTTAATGCTTTGTCAAAAAGCTAGCACCTTCAATGATGCATCATTTCCACTGTGTTGTCCAGCGTGTCAATTTAGATTATATCATCCAATCTCTACACATTTAGCTTAGTTTCTCCATAATAGTATTGATTTTAGCCAGTCTGTATTGGAAGCTTCAACCAATTTTGATGGACACTCATGCAATATTCGTCAGCCTCAGTAGAATACATGGATATCAGGGGTTAGGTTATGAGGAGAGATTACACAAATTCAGCTTGTTTTCTCCAGAATTTAGAAGGTTAAGGGTTCATTGAAGTCATCAAGATATTAACAAGAAATGACAGATTAGATAAACTATTTCCACTGATTGGGAAACTAGAATTGGGGACACAGTCTGAGAATCAGGGCTAGACTGTTCAGGAAACATGTTAAGAAGAACTTTTACACTCATGTGGATAGTTGATGTTTAGAATTCTCTCCCGCAAGTGTCAGTGGAGCAGGATCAGTTATTAATTTTAAAGATGAGATGATAATATTTTTGTTAATCAAATATATGAAGGATATGGGCCAAATTCAGGTATATGGAGTTAGGCCACAGATCAGCCATGATCTCATTGAATAGTGGAACAAGCTTCGCCTACCCTAACTCCTCTGTTCCTTAGATTGGTAGAATCCCTAAGTGTGGAAACAGGCCCTTTGGCCCAACATGTCCACACTGACACTCACAGCATCCCACCGAGACCCATCCCCCTATAACACACCTACTCTACACATCTTTGAACACTATAGGCAACTTAGCATGGCCAATCCACCTAGCCTGCACACCTTTGGACTGTGGAAGGAAACCAGAGCACCCAAAGGAAACCCATGCAGACACCTGGGTTCCTGGCACTGTGAGGCAGCAGTGCTAACCCCTGAGCCACTGAACTGCCTAATAGAATCATAGAATCCCTACAATGTGAAAGCAGGCCATTCAACACATCAAGTCGACACTAATCCTAACAGCAGCCCCTAGCCTATCCCTATATTTCTGCATTTACCATAGCTGATCTGTCTAGTCTATTCATCTATGTCACTATGGATACAATTATGAACATCCCAGTATTCTATACCATACAATGTTCCACAGATCAATAACTCTTGAAGTAAAAATTTTCTCTAAAATTTGACCACCACTATGGTGCTTGTACTCTGTGGTACTATTTGTGCTTTGATCCCAAATCATTTCTGAGAAGAATGCAATAATTTAGACACACCATTTCCGTAAGCAGTTTATAGGTGACACACAGCAGAATGACATTTACAACAGTGCTTTTGAAAATATTGTTCTCAGGACGTGTGTGCTGCTGGAAATGTGATGTTTTTCTCCCTTCCTAAGGAGGTTTCTGAGACAGCCCTTTTCTTCAGCTGTTGTAATACTTAGCCAACACGCCTCCCATGATGGTGACATGTTGGAAATTCTTGTGTACTGATCCAGAAGTGGAACATGGTATTCTAAAGCATTTTTTGTATTTATTCTTGCAATGTGGGTGTCACTGGCTAGGCACATACTTATTGCCTGTCCCCAGTTGCCCAGAGGGCAGTTAAAAATCAAATGCATTGCATGTGGGTCTGTAGTCACATATTGGCCAGATCAGGTAAGGATGACAAATTTCTTTCCCTGAAAGACATTAGTGAACATTTGGGTTTTTCTGACAACTGATTATATGGTGACCATTTGGCTAGCATTATCATTCCAGATATTTCTGAACTGATATTTCACCATTATCCTTCTTAACGGCAGAGATACATAAAGAGAGTTTAAAGGCTTTGCTGGATACATTTTGGTTGCCATATGTATCTATGAAACAACAGCAGTTGCACTTCAAAAAGTAATGCATTTGCTGAAAATTGGTTTGCTTTAATAGATATGAAAGGTCTTCCATAAATATGAATTTTGTATTGCTTTTTTAAGATCAGCAAAATATTTCTCAACCTATTAGTTTTCATTTAAGGGACCCATAGTAATTCTGTGCGATGTAGACAGTTACTAAAATACAAACTCAGTTAAAGTTACCCAAGCTGAAATAAGGTCTGTGAAAATTGAATTAGTGTCATAATTGTTTCTATGTGTCTATTTCAGAATGGTTCAAAATGAAACAACAGCTGAGCACTAAATCCCAATACTGCACTTAAAATATCATGCTCATTATAAAACAAGAACTGCTCTTTGGCATCATAATGCATTGAATTGCAAGTCATGGCACAATGTTTTTATCTATGACCAAATAAATGCTGATTACTGGTTTTAATCACTGTTTTAGCCACTGGTTAATATAGAGATTTGAGTTTCAGATAAAAGAAAAGACCAGTATTTCTAATATAACAAGGTGTAGAGCTGGATGAACACAGCAGGCCAAGCAGCATCAAAGGAGCAGGAAAGCTGACGTTTCGGGTCTAGATCCTTCTTCAGAAATGGGGGAGGGGTAGAAAATTCTGGAATAAATAGGGAGGGAGGGGGAGGCAGCCAGAAGATGGATAAAGGAGCAGATAGGTGGAAAGAAGACAGACAGGTCAAAAAAGCAGGGTTCGAGCCAGTAAAAGTGAGTTTAGGTGGGGAGTTAGGGAGGAGATAGGTCAGTCCAGGGAGGACGGACCAGTCAAGGAGGCAGGATGAGGTTGGTAGGTAGGAAATGGGGGTGGGGCTTGAGGTGGGAGGAGGGGATAGGTGGAAGGAAGGGCAGGTTAGGGAGGCGGGGATGACCTGAGCTGGTTTTGGGATGCAGTTGGGGGAGGGGATATTTTGAAGCTTGTGAAGTCCACATTGACACCATTGGGCTGCAGGTTTCCCAAGCGAAATATGATGTGCTGTTCTTGCAACCTTCGAGTGGCATCACTATGGCACTGCAGGAGGCCCAAGATGGACATGTCATCCAAGGAGTGGGAGGAGGATTTAAAACGGTTCGCAACTGGGTGGTGCAGATGTTTGTCATGAACCGAGCGTTGGTGTTCCAAAAAGTGGTCCCCAAGCCTCCGCTTGGTTTCCCCGATGTAGAGGAGGCCACATCAGGAACAGCGGATACCATATACCATGTTAGATGTGCAGGTGGACATATGTTTAACGTGGAAGGTCTTCTGGGGCCTTGGGATGGGGGTGAAGGGGGAGGTGTAGGGGCAGATGTCGCACTTCCTGTGGTTGCAGGGAAAAGTGCCGGGTGTGGTGGGGCTGGAGGGGAGTGTGTAGCGGACAAGGGAGCCATGGAGAGTGTGGTCCCTCCGGAAAGCAGATAAGGATGTGGAAGGAAAAATGTCTTTGGTGGTTGGGTCAGATTGCAGATGGCAGAAGTGCTGGAGAATGATGCGTTGGATCTGGAGGTTGGAGGGGTGGTACGTGAGGATGAGGGAGATTCTGTTTTAGTTGTTATTACAGGGAGGGGGTGTGAGAGATGAGTTGCAAGAGACATGGTCGAGGGCGTTTTTGACCACTGTGGAGGGGAAGTTGCGGTCCTTGAAAAATGAGGACATCTGGGATGTCCTGGAGTGGACTGCCTCAGCTTGGGAGCAGATGCGGCAGAAGCAGAGGAATTGGGAATAAGAGATGACATTTTTGCAGGAAGGTGGGTGAGAGGAGGTGAATTCTAGGTAGCTGTGGGATTCGGTGGGCTTGAAATGGATATTGGTTTCCAGGTAGCTGCTGGAGATGGAAACAGAGAGGTCCAGGAAGGAGAGAGAGGTATTGGAGAGGATCCAGGTTAACTTAAGGTTGAGGTAGAAGATATTAGTGAAGTGAATGCACTGCTCGAGCTCCTCATGGGAGCACGAGACAGCGCGAATACAGACATCGATGTAACGAAGGAAGGTGTGGGAATAGGACCAGTGTAGCTGCAGAAGAGGGATTGTTCCACATATCCTACAAAGAGGCAGGGATAGCTTGGGCCCATGCAGGTACCCATGGCCACCCCCTTTGTACGAAGTGGGAGGAATTGAAAGAAAAGTTGTTAAGAGTGAGAATGAGAGATAATGGGAACTGCAGATGCTGGAGAATCCAAGACAACAAAATGTGAGGCTGGATGAACACAGCAGGCCAAGCAGCATCTCAGGAGCACAAAAGCTGACGTTCGGGCCCAGACCCTTCATCAGAGAGGGGGATGGGGTGAGGGCTCTGGAATAAATAGGGAGAGAGGGGGAGACGGACCGAAGATGGAGAGAAAAGAAGATAGGTGGAGAGAGTATAGGTGGGGTGGTGGGGAGGGGATAGGTCAGTCCAGGGAAGACGGACAGGTCAAGGAGGTGGGATGAGGTTAGTAGGTAGATGGGGGTGCGGCTTGGGGTGGGAGGAAGGGATGGGTGAGAGGAAGAACAGGTTAGGGAGGCAGAGACAGGTTGGACTGGTTTTGGGATGCAGTGGGTGGAGTGGAGGAGCTGGGCTGGTTGTGTGGTGCAGTGGGGGGAGGGGACGAACTGGGCTGGTTTAGGAATGCAGTTGGGGAAGGGGAGATTTTGAAACTGGTGAAGTCCACATTAATACCATTAGGCTGCAGGGTTCCCAGGCGGAATATGAATTGCTGTTCCTGCAACCTTCGGGTGGCATCATTGTGGCACTGCAGGAGGCCCATGATGGACATGTCATCTAAAGAATGGGAGGGGGAGTGGAAATGGTTTGCGACTGGGAGGTGCAGTAGTTTGTTGCGAACTGAGCGGAGGTGTTCTGCAAAGCGGTCTCCAAGCCTCCGCTTGGTTTCCCCAATGTAGAGGAAGCCACACCGGGTACAGTGGATGCAGTATACCACATTGGCAGATCTGCAGGTGAACCTCTGCTTAATGTGGAATGTCATCTTGGGGCCTGGGATAGGGGTGAGGGGGGAGGTGTGGGGGCAAACGTAGCATTTCCTGCGGTTGCAGGGGAAGGTGCCGGGTGAGGCAAGTGTAGCATTTCCTGCGGTTGCCGGGGAAGGTGGCAAGTGTAGCATTTCCTGCGGTTGCAGGGGAAGGTGGCAAGTGTAGCATTTCCTGTGGTTGCAGGGGAAGGTAGGCCTTCCCACTGCACACAACCAGCCCAGCTCCTCCACTCCACCCACTGCATCCCAAAACCAGTCCAACCTGTCTCCGCCTCCCTAACCTGTTCTTCCTCTCACCCATCCCTTCCTCCCACCCCAAGCCGCACCCCCATCTACCTACTAACCTCATCCCACCTCCTTGACCTGTCCGTCTTCCCTGGACTGACCTATCCCCTCCCTACCTCCCCACCTATACTCTCTCCACCTATCTTCTTTACTCTCCATCTTCGGTCCGCCTCCCCCTCTCTCCCTATTTATTCCAGAGCCCTCACCCCATCCCCTTCTCTGATGAAGGGTCTGGGCCCGAAACATCAGCTTTTGTGCTCCTGAGATGCTGCTTGGCCTGCTGTGTTCATCCAGCCTCACATTTTGTTGCCAAGGGTGAGGATGAGTTCAGTTAAGTGGATGAGGGTGTCAGTGGAGGAGGACTGGTCAGGCCTGCCTGACAGGAAGAAGTGGAGGGCATGGGGAATGCTTGTTTATAGGGACTGGACGTCCATGGTAAAGATGAATTGTTGGGGACCAGGGAATTGGAAGTTTTGGAGGAGGTAGAGGGCGTGAGTGATGTCATGGATGTAAGTGGGGAGTTCCTGGACAAGGGGGAGAAAATGGAGATAAGTGGAGATAAGTTCAGTGGGGCAGGAGCAGGCGGAGACAATGGGTTGACCAGGGCAGTCATGTTTGTGGATTTTGGGAAGGAAATAGAAACAGGCGGTGTGGGGTTGGGGAATGATGAGGTTGGAGACTGTAGGTGGGAGGTCATCTGAAGTGATGAGGTTGTGGATTGTTTGGGAGATGATGTTTTGGTGGTCGGGAGCGGGGTATGATTAAGGGTCAATAGGATATACTGGTAGGCCAGTATTTCTACAGTGTTTTTCATGATCATACATTTTAGGTACTTGACTGGCATAGCAATATAAGAAATTTGGCAGTCAATTTGTGCAAGAACAAATGAAATAGGAGCAAGAGTAGACTATACAGCCTATTGAGTCTGCTTTGTGACTCAGTATAATTCTGGCTGATTATGAGTTTCAATCCATTCTTTTGCTTGTTCCCCATAGCTCTTGATTCCCAGAGAGATCAACAAATAGTCTACTTCAGCATTAAATGTATTCAGTGCTGGGGTGTCCATCACCCTCTGGGGTAAGCTCACAACCATTCTCCTCAACTCAGTCCTAAATGATCCCGAGCCTTATCCTCAGGTTGTGCTCTGTGTTTTAAATTGCCTAACAAACAGAAACAATTTCTTAGCATGCACTTTAACAAGCTTGTTGTGAATTTTGTACACTTCAATGAGATGGCCTCTTGTTCTTCTAAATTCCAGAGAATACACACCCAATTTACTCAGTATGTCATTATAGGATGACATTCTTATCCCATGGGTCAATTTAGTGAATCTTCACTGAATTGCCTCTAAAGATCCTTCCTTAGGTATGGAAAGGTTAGCAATGTGATAATGACTAGATAATCTTTTTTTGTGATATTGATTGATGAATAACTGCAGGCCAAGATACCTCTGCTTCTTTTTAAGAGAATAATGGCAAGAGACATTTTATATTCACCTGACAAGCACAAGGGGTCTTGATTTAATTTTTCAGCACCTCCAACCTGTTCAGTGTGGGTAGGATAGCAAAAGATAGGTTGCACAGTGTTGTATAGAATAGCTGGTACCTGAAGGGGTTACCTGATATTGTGAGTTAAACTTCGTCTATCAGAACATAACGGGCTGTACCTGGGAGGAGTGAACCGGTTGTGTGTTCTAGTTCTTATCTGGATCATTCACAGTTTGGTATGGCACTGCCCTGCCCAAGACCACAAGAATTTACAGAGTTATTAAAGCAGACCAGTCCATCACGAAAAGCAGCCTTCCCTCCATTGACTCGATCTACACTTCCCATTGCCTTGGGAACGCAGCCAACATAATCAAAGACCCATCCTACCCAGTTACATTGTCTTCCATCTCATCCATCGGCTGGAAGATACAAAAGTTTAAAATCACATACAAAAAGATTTAAGAACAGCCTTATTCCCTGCTATTATCAGACTTAGGAATAGGCCTTTCATATATTAGAGTTGATCTTTCTCTGTATCTTCTCTGCAACTGTAATACTTTATATTCTGCATTCTATTCTATAATGCTGATGTACACTGGGGATATCCATTGAAGTGAATCGGGGACTGGGTGTCCTGGGGTCAGCTCAATGAAAGTCAGAGGGTTATGTAAAGTGTGATCTTTAGCATGCACAATTTTTCACTATCTTGGTATGTGTGACAATAATAAATCAAATCAAATCAAATAAGTAACGGTAATGTGTACTCATTCATGAGTCTCACCTGAGGCCTCAGCATGGACTCTCATGTAACTCAAATATAATGGAACTCGCCACTATGTACTATGTAATGACGCTATTCTGTTCATCAGGATAAAGCCTATTTTCTGTCTAATATTCAGGGTGGAATCTTCCCAGCCCCTGAATGACATTGGCCATTAAGAGATAGTTGTGAAAATCACGTGACATGGCCAGTGAGGAGCTTCTTAACTTTGGGAGCAAAGCCAAGTGTTGAACTCTAACATGGGATTCTTGTTAGTGAGTAGCAAGTTGCCTATTTTGTATAATAACATGCATTAGCATCTCATTACCTAATCTCATGTTATTTACGTGGTTTCCCATTGTTCCACCCATTGGAAAGAAACTAGACAGTGACAATTCACACCCATGAAAGTCAAAATGGCTGCCTGGCAATGCCATCTTGCTCCCTTGGACCTCCAGCTTGGGTACCAGTCACCAATAGGTCAGGGCATGTTCCATGGTCAGTGACCCTCTGTGCTCCATCCATGTGCATTGTCATCAGACATGTACCAGCCTCTCCACATCCTCATGGTACATCCATAATCCATTTGAAATATAATTCTACTTTTCAATGCTGCACTTTGGAGTACACTGGCATCTTTCATTGCGATTCTGCTGCCAGAATGCTTTACATAAAGAGATAGGCATGGATTTGACCAGGGCCATTGTAGGACCCTTTGCTTCATCTCATAGCACTCATTCACTTTGCGCCTATATGGATGCTCATAGCATCCCTGCCTTCCCTTGTCTTTTAGCCCTTTGCCATTCAGTCAGACCTTAGTGGCTCACAGTACTTCTGCCTTGTCTTGCTGTTTTGTGTAAAACCCGACAGCTTGTCATGGTCATCAGTCAAGGAGATGGACATTTTGCAGTATGGCACTATTCTTGTCAAAGTCAAACCTACAGCATTTTCTAGCCATCTGTGTTGCAAACACACTGATCATGCTTGAATCAAGCGGCCAAGTTTCAAAATCTAAGGGGTGTAGTTCTCCATCAAGTCAAGGGACCTGTTGTCAATCAGGGCTCCTGATACAGAAAGTTAAGGAGCTTAGAACCAGTCAGTCAGCTGCTTGGTATGGTTATAGTTGGGGCAGAGGGGGTAGTGGGGTGCTGGATTTACTACAGTGAGGGGATGGGCCAAGTGAGCCCTCCTAATCTAGTGCAAACAATCAGATGATTCACAGTAAATTAGTTAGGAATCTACATAGAGAATAGTCAGCGATCCGGTCACGCATCAGTTGGGACTGTCTGTTGAAGTGAGTCAGGGGTTGGGTGCCTGTGGTCAGCTCAATGAAAGTCAAGGGTTTTTTTAGGGGTCACTGTGATGGTAGGGAAATGAGGATATTGGATTGTGGTGATTGCACACAGCATGCAGGATTGAAGAGGTGTCAATAGGTGGGCAGTATCAACATACAAGGGTGGGAGACGATAGTGCATGGAAGGATATGGGACACTGAGGTAAGGGGAGTTTTTGATGATCACTACGGCCTGGATGGGGGAGCTATGCAGCATGATGGCTGGCATGGATAAGTTGCAGATTAGGGCATATTGAGAGTTGAAGTCCATGTGGTGTCTGGGAATGTATGGGGGCTCAGTATAGATTGGTGGTGAGTGCCAGGAACAGAAAAAGGTTGTGTTTGGGAGGCCGGGTCTCGACTAACAGACTGAGCACGAGACACACCTAGAGTGTCCTGCAGTGCTATCCCTAATCATGTGACATGTAAATGCACATCCCAAATGGAAAATGGCTGTGATCACTCCCAAGGTGGGGGGTGGGAGCAGTAGTTGTTGTGACAGTCAGGTTTATTCTCTGTCTGAGCCCAATGGCCTGTCCTTGTGAGTGAGGTGCAGCCCTTCGTGGGGTCCAGCTGGAAGTTATTAGTTGGATTGGGTCTGTGGTAAGAGAAGGGGAGTATCAGGTCCAGGTTTTGAATCGTACAACATTTCTGACTCTAAGTCAGAGTTCAGGATATATCTTTGACAGCTTCAGATGCTGGATAATTTGAAGTTACTATATCCTGATTACTGGACTTTTGTGATATCACGTACACATCTTACAGATACATCCAGTCTCTAACTATCTGACACCAGAAATCCTGGGCCATGAACTCTATTTTTTTTCACCACAATTTCTGCCAGGCCTGCTGTGATTTTCCAGAACTATCTGTTTTTATTTCAGATTTCAGTGTGGACAGTAGTTCGCATTTATTAGTTATTGATTTAAATTAATTCTTGCAATGCAACGGAAACACATTGCAAAAACATGAATAAGGAAGAGTAGGCCATTGACCTCTCGTCTGCTATTCAATAAGATCATGGCTGATCTGATTATAAGCTCAATTCACATTCCTACTTATTCCTGATAACTTTTCATCCCCTTGCTTAGCAAAATCTATCCACGTCAGCCTTAACAATCTTCAAGGATGCTGCTTCCATCCCTTTTCAGGAAGAGAGAAAAATTTCACCTCAGCTCAGCTTTCAATGGGTGACCCCTGTCCAACCTTTCTCGTAAGACAATCTGCTTAATCTAGATTTTAATCTAATGAATCTTCTCTGAACTGCTTCCAAAGCATTTACATCCTTCCTTTAATAATATGAAAGATACAGTGCATAGTAGTCCAGGTGTGCTCTCATTATGACCTATGTATCTGAATTGTAACCTCCCTTCTTTTATATTCCATTCCCCTCATAATAAATAATATTCTACTAGTGTTCCTAATTACTTGCAGTACCTGCATAACTGGCCTTTTGTAATTCATGCACGAGAATACCTAGATCCATCTTCATCTCAGAGTTCTGTAATCTTAGATAGCATGTTTTATGCTTCCTATCAAAATGGGCAACTTCACATTTTCCCATGTGTACTCCAGCTGGCAGATATTTACCCACTCATCTAGCCTGTATATATCTTTTTGTAGATTCTTGTGTCCTCTTCTGAACTTAATTTCCTACCTATCTCTGTGTCATCAGCAAATTTGGCAACATAGCTTCCACCCCTCATCCAGGTCATTTTCTTGAATTGTAAACAGTTCAAGTCCTAAAAACCAGGGAAGGTGATGACTTAGTGGTATTATGGCTAGACTATTATGGCCAGACAATGTTTTGTGCACCCAGGTTCGAACCTACCATGGCAAATGGTACAATTTGAATTCAATGAAAATAAAATCTGGAATTAAGAATCTGCTGATGAAACCATTATCGATTATTGGAAAAACTAGTTCTTTAATGTCCTTCATGGAAGGAAATCTGCCACCCTCACCTGGTCTGGCCTACATGTGACTCCAGACCTGCAGAAATGTGGCTGTTTCTCAATTGCCCTCTGAAATGGCCAAGCAAGCCATTGAGTTGTAACAATCACTACAAAGCCTCAAAGAAATGAAACCGGACAGATCACCTGGCATCGACCTAGGCACCAGAAAAGACAATGGCAGAAACAGCCGTGTCAACCCTGCAAACCCTTACAGCTGGGGGCTCCTGCCAAATTTGGGAGAGCTGCCTCCCGACTAGTCAAGCAACAGCCTGACATAATCATGCTCACGGAAATGTAACTTACAGACAATGTACAGACAACACCATCACCATCCCTGATGGGCATAGATAGGATGAATGCATATTGTTTCTTTCCCAGAGATGGGGAATTGAAAACTAGAGGGCATACATTTAAAATACAGATGGAGCATGAGAAGGTTAAATCCAGCACCAATGTCCTGTGCTTAAATAAAGAAGATTGTGATGAGAAGAGGGAGGAGTTAGGTAAGGTAAAATGGGGCCGAAAACCTTATGGTGGATCAATTGAGGAACAGTGGAGGACTTACAAAACAATTCTTCACAGTGCTGAGCAGAAGTGTCTTCCAGTGATAAGGAAGAGCTGTAGGAAAAGAAATAGTCAGCCATGGATATCTCAGGAAATAAAGGAAAGTATCAGATTAAATAAAAAATACATTCAATAAAGCAACTAATAGACTGGGAAATCTTTAAAGGCCAACAGAAAGCCACAAAAAAGTTACAAAGAAAAGTAAGATAGATTATGAGAGTAAACTAGCTCAGAATATAAAAAAAGGCTGTAAAAGTTTCTATAAGTACGTAAATCTTAAAAGAATGGCGAAGGTAAATATTGGTCCTTTAGAGGATGAGAAGGCCAATTTAACAACTGGGAATGAGGAATTAGCCGGGGGATTAAACAGTTATTTCGTGTCGGTCTTCACAGTGGAAGACACAAATAACATGCCAAAAACTGAGGACCTAGAAACTATCATTATCACTAAGGAGGCAGTGCTGGGCAAGCTAATGGGGTTAAAGGTAGACAAGTCTCCTGGCTCTGATAAAATGCATTCCAGGGTATTAAAATAGGTGCTGGAGGAAATAAAATGCACTAGGAATTATTTACCAAAATTCACTGGACTTCAGGGTGGTTCCCACAGTTTGGAAAACAGCCAATGTGGGGCCACTGTTTATAAAAGGAAGTAGACAAAAAACAGGTAACTATAGGCCAGTTAGCTTAACTTTGGTAGTGGGGAAAATGCTTGAATCTATCATTAAGGAAGAAATAGCAAGACATCTGGATATAAATTCTCCCACTGGGAGCACCCAGCATGGGTTCGTGAAGGGTAGGTCATGTTTAACTAATTTGGTGGAATTCTTTGAGGACATTACTTGCATGGTGGACAATGGGGAACCTGTGGATGTGATGTATCTGGATTTCCAGAAGGCATTTGACAAGGTGCCGCACCAAAGCCTGCTACATAAGATAAAGTTGCATGGTATTACAGGTAATGTATTGGCATGGATAGAGGATTAGTTGGCCAGTAGAAAGCAAAGAGTAGGGTAAATGGGTGTTTTTCTGGTTGGCAGTCTGTCGCTAGTGGTGTGCCTCAGGGATCAGTGTTGGGACTGCAATTGTTTACAATTTACATAGATGATTTGGAGTTGGGGACTAAGTGTGATGTGTCAAAATTTGCAGATGACACTAAGGTGAATGGTAGAGCAAAGTGTGCAGAAGACACTGAAAGTCTGCAGAGGGATATAGATAGTCTAAGTGAGTGGGCTAAAGTCTGGCAGATGGAGTACAAAGTTGATAAGTATGAGGTCATCCATCTTGTTAGGAATAACAGCAAAATGGACTATGTTTTAAATGGTAAAAATTGCAGCACGCTCCTGTGCAGAGCGACTTGGGTGTCCTTGTGCATGAATCGCTAAAGGTAGGATGACAGGTGCAGCTGGTAATTACAAAGGCAAATGGAATTTTGTCTGCCATTGCTAGAGGGATGCAGTTTAAAAACAGGGAGGCTATGCTGCAGCTGTATAGGGTCCTGGTGAGGCCACACCTGGACTACCAGGTGCAGTTTTGGTCTCCTTACTTGAGAAGGGATATACTAGCACTGTAGGGGGTGCAGAGGAGATCCATTCAGTTGATTCCAGAGTTGAGAGGGTTGGATTATGAGGAGCGACTGAGTAGGCTGGGATTATACTCATTGAAATCCAGAAGAATGAGGGGAGATCTTACAGAACCATATAAGATTATGAAGGGAATAGATAAGGTGGAGGCAGGGAGGCTGTTTCCACTAGCAGGTGAAATTAGGAATAGGGGGCATAGCCTCAAAATAAAGGGAAGCAGATGTAGGGCTGAGGTCAGAAGCAACTTCTTCACCCAAAGAGTTGCGAATCTGTGGAATTCCCTATCCAGTGAAGCAGTTGAAGCTACCCTGCTGAATGTGTTTAAGGCAAGGCTAGGTAAATTTTTGAACAGTAAAGGAGGTAAGGGTTATGGCGTGCGGGCAGCTAAGTGGAGCTGAGTCTCAAAAAGATCAGCTACGATCTTATTGAATGGCGGGGCAGGCTTGAGGGACCGGATGGCCTACTCCTGCTCCTAGTTCTTACGTTCTTATGTTTAAGGTGAGAGGGGAAAGATTTAAGTAGGACCAGAGGGTAACTTCTTCATGCAGGGAGTGGTGCGTATATGGAATGGGCTGCCAGAGAAGGTGGTTGAGGGAAGTACAATAGCAAAATTTAAAAAAAACATTTGGATAGGTACATGGATGGGAAGAGTTTAGAAGCACATAGGCCAAACACAATCAATTGGAACCAGCTGAGAAGGCACCACGGTCAGCATGGACCAGTTTGGGCCAAAGGCCTGTTTCCATGCTATATTACACTATGATTCTATGACAGTATCGGTAAGAGTGACCATTGCACAGTCCTTGTGGAAACAAAGCCCCACCTTCACATTTAGAATAAGTTTCCTCATGTTGTATGAGACTATCACTATTCTAAATGGGACAGGCATCACACAGATCTAGCAACTCAAGACTGGGATTCCCAGTGTGGCACTGTGAGCCATCAACAGCAGCAGAATTGTAACCTCATGGCCTGGCATATCCCCCACTCACCCATTACCATCAAACCAGGGGATCAAGCCTGGTTCAATAGAGAGTGTAGAAGGGCTTACCCGGAGCAGCACCAGCCATACCTGAAGATGAGGTATCAACCTGGTGAAGCCACCAAACAGGATTACTTGCACGCCAAACAGCATAAGAAGCAAGTGATAGAAGATCTCAGTGATCCCACAACTAATGGATCAGATCTAAACTCTGCAATCCTACCAAATCCAATCATGAATGGTGGTGGACAATTAAACAACTCACTGGAGGAGGAGGCTCCAGAAATATCCCCATCCTCAATGATGGAAGAGCTTAACACATCAGTGCAGCTTTCACAGCAATCTTCAGCCAGAAGTGCCAAGTGGATGATCCATCTCGGCCTCCTCCAGGGGTCCCCAGCATTACAGATACCAGTCTTTAGCCAAATCGATTCACTCCATGTGATATCAAGAAATGGTTGTAGATACTGGATACCTCAAAGGTTAAGGGCCCTGACAACGTTCTGGTTATAGTACTGAAGACTTGTGCTCCAGAACTTGACACTCCCCTGGCCAAGCTGTTCCAGTACATTTACAACACAGGCATCCACTTGACAATATGGAAAATTGCCCAAGTGTGTCCTGTACATAAAAAAAGGACAAATCCAACCCAGCCATTTACTGCCCAATCAGTCTCCTCTCAATCATCAGTATAGTGATAGATGGTGTCATCAACAGTGCTATTAAGCAGCACCTGCTCAGCAATAAGCTGCTCAGTGATGCCCAGTTCGGGTTCTGCCAGGGGCACTCAGCTCCTGATCTCATTACAACCTTGGTTCAAACATGGACAAAAGAGCTGAATTCCAGAGATGAGATGAGAGTGACAGCCCTCGATATCAAAGATACATTCGACCGTGTGTGGCATCAAGGAGCTCTAGTAAAATTGGCATCAATGTGTATCAGGGGGCAAATGCACTAACTGAAACATAAGAGGATGGTCATGGTTGTTGGAGGTCAGTCATCTCAGCTCAAGGATATCTCTGCAGGAGTTCCTCAGGGTAGTGTCCTAGGACCAACCATCTTCAGCTGCTTCATCAATGACCTTCCCTCCATCATAAGGTCAGAAGTGGGGATGTTCGCTGATGATTGCACAATGTTCAGCACCATTTGTGATTCCCCAGGCACTGAAGCAGCTTGTGTCCAAATGCAATGTCCAGACTTGGACTGACAAGTGGCAAGTAACATTCGCACCACACAAATGCCAGTTTATGGCCAATACCAATAACCAACAATCTAACCACCACTCCTTGCCATTCAATGGTCTTTGAACCACTGAATACCCCACTACAACAGCCTGGGAGTTATCATTGATCAGAAACTCTTCTGGACTCATCACATAAATATGGTGGCTACAAGAGCAGCTCAGAGGTTAAGAACACTGTAGCCAGTAATTGACCTCCTGACTCCTCAAAGCCTGTCCATCATCGACAAGGCACAGGTCAGGAGTGTGATGGAATACTCCCCATTTGCCTGGATGAGTGCAGCCCCAACAACACTCAAGAAGCTTGACACCATCCAGGACAAAGCAGCTGCTTGACTGGCATTGGATCCACAAGCATTCACTCCCTCCACCACCGACGCTCAGTAGCAGCAGTGTGTACAATCTACAAGATGCACTGCAGAAATTCAGCAAAGATCCTCAAATAGCACCTTCCAAACCCATGACCATTTCCATCTCCAAGGACAAAAGCAGCAAATATATGGGAATACCACTACCTCCAAGTTCCGTTCCAAGCAACTCACCATCCTGACTTAGAAATATATCGGCATTCCTTCACTGTTACTGGGTCAACATCCTGGAATTTTCTCCCTAATGGCATTGTGGATCAAGAAGGCAGATCACCACCAACTTCTCAAGGGCAATAACTGCTGGCCCAGCCTGTGATGCCCACATCCCACAAAATGAATAAATTAAAAAGTGATCCTCTTGGTACATGTGACATCTTGACAACCTGAAAATTATAGCATCGTCTACTCTGTGAAACGGAGGTAGTAATTTCTGGAGAAGTGACCCTTCATTAGAGCTGAAAATAGCTCGGTAAGGATGGTCTTTATGCTGATGATGGGGTGGAGGTGTAAATATTGCACATGGAGCTGGAACCCAGAGAAAGGGAAGATAGGGGTTGGCTAACAAAGAGGTTGCTGAATAAGAAGTATAAACCATTGAAAATGGATTGGCTGTGCTGGGAGCAGGAGTAGGCCATCCAGCCCATTGAGTCTGCCCCGCCATTTAATAAGATCATGGCTGATCTTTTTGGGACTCAGCTCCACTTATCCGCCCATTCACCATAACCCTTAATTCCTTTACTGTTCAAAAATCTATCTATCTTTTCCTTTAAAACATTCAACAAGGTAGCCTCAACTGCTTTACTGGGTAGGGAATTCCACAGATTCATGGGTGAAGAGTTCCTCCTCAACTCAATCCTTAATCCATTCCTCCTTATTTTGAGGCACTGCTCCCTAGTTCTAGTTTCACCCGCCAAAGGAAACAATGTCCCTGCTTCCATCTTATCTACACCCTTCATGATTTTATATGTTGTTATACAATACCCCTCATTCTTCTAAATGTTAATGAATGTAGTCTCAGTCTACTCAATCCCTCCTCATAAGCCAACCGTCTCATCTCTGGAATCAGCTCTGCACCTCCTCTGCACACCTCTAGTGCTAGAATATCTTTTCTCAAGTACAGAGACCAAAACTGTATTACAATACCCCCGGTGTGGCTTCACCAGCACTTTATACAGCAGCAGCATAACCTCCTGATTTTTAAACTCCATCCCTCTAGCAGTAAAGGACAATATTCAATTTGCCTTCTTAGTTACCTGCTGCACCTGCAAACCAACATATTGTGGATCATGTGCAAGGACACTCAGGTACCCCTGCAAAGCAGCATGCTGCAATTTTTCACTGTTTAAATAATAGTCTAACAAATAGTAACAAACATAGGGGAGGGTATTCAGGTTTTGAAATTGTTTATGTCAGTGCTCATTCCTGAAGGCCTGTAAGGTACCTCGTTGGAAGATGAGATGCTGTTCTTCGAGCTTGCACTGAGGCTCACTGGCGACGTTTGCCAATAGTACAAAGATAGCTGGACAGACAGGTAGTACTGAGGAGGTGGGGAGGCTACAGAAAGATTTAGACAGTTTAGGAGCGTGGTCCAGGAAATGGCTGATGAAATTCAACATGAGCAAATGCGAGGTCTTGCACTTTGGAAAAAAGAATACAGGCATGGACTATTTTATAAACGGTGAGAAAATTCATAACACAGAAGTACAAAGGGATCTGGGAGTGTTGGTCCAGGATTCTCTAAAGGTTAACTTGCGGGTAGAGTCCATGATTAAGAAGGCGAATGTAATGTTGTCGTTTATCTCAAGAGGGTTGGAATATAAAAGCTGCGCTGTGCTTCTGAGACTTTATAAAGCTCTTCTTAGGACCCATTTAGAATATTGTGCCCAATTTTGGGCCCCACACCTCAGGAAGGACATACTGGCGCTGGAGCGTGTCCAGCGGAGATTCACATGGATGATCCCAGGAATGGTAGGTTTAACATATGATGAACGGCTAAGGATCCTGGGATTGTATGCATTAGAGTTTAGAAGGTTGAGGGGAGATCTAATAGAAACTTACAAGATAATGTATGGCTTAGAAAACGTGGACGCTGGGAAGTTGTTTCTGTTAGGCAGGGAGACTAGAAATCATGGGCACAGCCTTAAAATTAGAGGGTGTAAATTTAAAACGGAAATGAGGAGACATTTCTTCAGCCAGGGAGTGTGGGCCTGTGGAATTCATTGTCACAGAGTGCAGAGGGGGCTGGGATGTTAAATGTCTTCAAGGCAGAGATTGATAAATTCTTGATCTCACAAGGAATTAAGCACTACGGGGAGAGTGCAGGGAAGTGGAGTTGAAATGCCCATCAGCCATGATTAAATGATGGAGTGGACTCAATGCGCCGAATGGCCTTATTTCCACTCCTATGTCTTATGGTCTTATGGAACACTGCAACAGGTTCAAGGCAGAAATGTTGGCATGGAACATGAAGGTGGATTGAAGTGCCTGGCAACTGGAACCTCAGGTTCCTTTTTACACATAGAACGTAAGTGTTCAATAAAGCAATCACCCAGTAGAGAAGACCACTTTGTGAGCCACAAAAACGAGATGAGATTGAATAAAGTGCAGGTAAATTGTTGCTTCACCTGGATAGTGTGCCTGTGGCCTTGGATGGTGAGGAGGGAGAAAGTAAATGGACAGGCGTTGCAACTTCTGCAGTTGCATAGGATGAATGTAGGAGTAGACCAGGGTGTCCCCGAGGGAACAGTCCCTGTAAAATGCTAACAAGAGAAGTGAGGGGAATGTATGTCTGGTGGTGGCATCCCACTGGAGGTAAAGGAAATGGTAGCTGATGATCTATTAGATACAGAGATTAGTTGGGTAAATAGTGAGGACAGGGGGACCCTATTGTTATTGAGGGAGGGAAGGAAGGGATAGGGCAGAAATGGACACAGCTAATGGCACACAGTGAGGGGATTCATTGTTTGAGGAAATAGATGGACATTATCATAACAGATGCAACGGAGATGGACAAACCGAGAGAATGGAAAGGAGTCCTCAGAGGAAACAGAGTGTGAGAATGCATTGTTCAGGTAACTGTGTGAGTTGGTGTATTTATATTGCTTATTGGTCACCCTATTCCCAGAAATGGAATCAGAAGTTGATGAAAGGAAGGAAAGTTTTTGTTTAAGTGTACTGTCTGTTTGCTCTTGGGTAGCTATTCTTCCGTACATGCCAATTTGCTACCCACTGCACCATAAACTTTTCTTAAAATTTGTTCTTGGGACATGGGCATGGCTGACAGGGCCAGGATTTATTGCCCATCTGTAATTGGTCAAACAACAGTCAAGAGTCAACCATGTTGCTGTCTGTCTGGATTTGCATAAATATTTACATTTAACATAGACATAGAGAGTAAGAGCTTTTTCAAATATGTAAAAAAGAACAGAGAGGCAACAGTAAACATTGGGCCCTTTGAGAATGAGGGTGGGGAAATAACTATGGGGAGCCAGGAAATGGCAGAGGAGTTCAGCAAATGCTTTGTGTTGATCTTCATATTAGCAATCCAAAATATATTAAATAATGAGGGTGCCAAAGGCTGGGCATTGGCAGGGCATGGTAAGGAAATAATTATCACAAGTACAGGGAAAACAAATGGGGCTAATGACAGATAGGTCTCCCGGACCTGATGTGTTGCATTCTAAGAAGTTGAAGGAAGTAACCATAGGGATAGTCAATGCGCTGGTAATAATCTTTCAAGAATCCTTGTTTTCTCACAAAGTCCAACGGGATTGTAAAAATACTCCAATAACACACTTACTCAGACAAGGAGAGAGACAAAAAACAAAATCAAGTAACTACAGGCCAGTGAACTTGGCATGAGTGTTTGGGAAAATGTTACATGCTATTATAAAGAATATATCAGGAGCACTTTAATAAATGCATAATATAACCAAGCAGAGTCAACATGGCTTCATGAAGTGAAAATCATGCATGATGAATTTATTACAGTTCTTTGAGGAGGTAACAAGCAGGATAGATAAAGGGAAAGCAATGGATGTAAAATATTTGGATTTCCAAAAAGGATTTGATAAGATAGCATGGATAAGGCTATATAATAAGAGCCCAGGGTTTTCAGTTAGTGTATTAACATTTCTAAAGGATTGGTTAACTAAATTAAATCCACAGGGGAGAGCAACACAGGCCTCTGGCAGCTAACACAAAAATGCTGATAGCAGTATAACAGAAACCCACTACCAACCATGAAAGACTGCACAACCTTTCACATAGGAAAAACAAATGAAGTCTGGGGCCAACCTTGCGAGTATGTGGGTCTGTGGCTAGCAAATCTGTATATAATTAGAAATGAGGATATCCAAATGTGAGTGCAATTGAGATTTGATGTAATTTTCTGCATAGCAAACAATATCAACTTGAGTGCCACAGCGATCAGTACTGAGACCACAAATATTTACAATATATTAATAACTTGGATGAGGAAAGTGAATGTGCTATCACTGTGTCTGTAGATGACACAAAAATGGGTGAGAATGCAAGTAATGAGGATGACACAGTGGGATATTGAGGAGTTAACTAAATGGGCAAAAAATTTGCAAGCGGAATATAATGTGGGAAAACACAAGGTTATGAACTTAGCAGAAAGAACAGAACTGCTGAATATTACTTACAGAGAAAAGACTACAGAAATCTGGTATTTGGGATCCTAGACATGAATCACAAAATGCTAATATCAAAATTTAACAAGTTATAATGAAGGGAATGGAGTATAAAAACAGGGTCTTGCTAAAACTAATATAAGGCATTGCACTGATCACAGCTGAAATACAGAGAACAGTTTTGGTCTCCTTATCCAAATAAAGATATTGTGGCATTGGAGACAGTCCGGAGAATGTTTAGGTTGATCCTGGGAACAAAGAGATTTTCTTACAAGGACAGATTGAGTAGGTTACACTTGTACTCATTGGAGTTTCATATAATGAAAGCAGACCTTATCAAAACAATAAGATTCTTGGGGATAACAAAGTGTGGAGGATTTTCTGATAAAGGGTCTAGGCCCGAAACATCAGCTTTTGTGCTCCTAAGATGCTGCTTGGCCTGCTGTGTTCATCCAGCTCCACACTTTGGTATCTCAGATTCTCTAGCATCTGCAGTTCCCATTATCTAAGTTTCTTGGGGGGCTTGATGGGGTAGATTTGGAAAGCATGTTTCCTCTGTGGGACAGGTTTGGATCAGAGAGCATAATCTCAAAGGGATCATCAGAGGATGGCTTTTTAAAAATCTCTCAAACAGTAGTGAATCTGAATTCTTTACCACAGAGGGCTGTCAAACTTGTGTTGATTAGTATCGTCAAGGTTGACAAAAACAGATTTTCTAATCATTAAGGAAATGGGGAAATGGCAAGAAAGTAGAGTTGGCACAGTGGTTAGCACTGTTGCTTCACAGCACCAGAGGTTTGCACCTTCTCCCTGTGTCTGTGTGGGTTTCCTCTGGGTGCTCTGGTTTCCTCCCACAGTTCAAAGATGTGCAGGCTGGTAGATTTGCTGATGTTAAATTGCCCCTAGTGTCCCAGGATGTGTGGGCCAGATGCATGAGCCATGGGAAATGCAAGTTACAGGGATTGGGTGGGATGCTCTTTGGAGGGTCTATGTGTACTCGATGGGCCGAATGGTCTGCTTCCGCATTGTTGGGATTCTATGATTTTCAAATCAGCCAAGATATCACTGGATGGCAGAAAAGACTCGATGGGCTCAATGGCCGACCTCCGTTTCTAACCTGCATGATCCTCCTTCTAGTGTGGAGCTGGATGAACACAGCAGGCCAGGCAGCATCTTGGGATCATTTATGCTCCTAAATTGCTGCTTGGCCTGCTGTGTTCATCAGCCCCACACTTTTGTTATCTCTGATTCTCCAGCATCTGCAGTTCCCATCATCTCTGATCCTCCCTCTACTTCCGGATTTATTGCTGCTTCTGGGATGTTATTCAAAGTGAAAGCTTTCCCCCATAATATTTTTTTAATCCACTAGAGGGCTCACAAACTCCATGATTGGAGAGAAATATGTTCCGAAGAACCTGGGAGTGGAGAATGTTAAGATCAATTCAGAAGAAACGATTGTACAGATAAAGACAGAAGCTTATTTTCTTTGTTTTGTCCGTCTCGGCTTTAGGTTCACTTTGACATTGGTGGCATTAAAAAGGCTGGTAAAAGTGGAGCTGCTGGCAATGAAACAAACTGCAGCAGGAAAGGGCGATTCTTTTGGTGTCTGCAAGTCACAACAGCGAGAAAGTGCTAGAGAAACTCAGCAAGTCCGGCCGCACCTGGGCAGAGAGACAGAGAGGGGGGCGGGAGAGACTGAGGCAGAGTTAGCCTTTCGAGTTCTGACATGACTTCTCCAAAACTGGCAAGCAGCGACATGCAAACAGTCAAATCTGGGTGGAAGTTGTGATGCACGGGGAATCGCTGCACTCCTTGCGAACGCTAAGTGCGAGCAAGAGGATCCGGTCACAATTATTGCTACCGAAACCTGTGCGAAGCTACGCCCGATCTTGCAGCAATAATATGCACATATCGCTGCCTTTGCAACTTCCTCTGATCGGGGATGTGCCCTGATGTCTTTCTTATAGGAGGCATTCTTTGAACAATAAAATCGCGATCAACTTTACCGAACAGTCTGATGGATTGTTCGGCACCATGCGCTTTTGTAAACATCGTCTATTTTTGTTTTTTCAAAGAAAAAGGCATGTCATCGATGATCAGCAGTAGCTCAAACTGAGGTTGGTGGGGTCTGGCAGTTGTGCGGCAATACAGTGAATATGACAGATACGGAACAGTCCTGTCGCCCGGCCGGGGCGCTGCTCTCATTCCGAGGAATTGCTTTATTAATCGGCAAAGGAGAGACAACGGAAAGCAGGAGAAGTTCCCATCGTGACTTCCTAGTTTGATGCAACGCCTATGTCTCTGCTGGAGGAGGTGGGGACGGGGTGAGAGATGGAGAAAAAAAAAGGCACAGTCAAACCCTCTTCTTTCAACTTGTTGATTTGCTGAGATCCAACGTCACACATACACACAGACACACACCCCGACTCAAACCTCTTCCTCCTACATCTGCTATTTACATAAGGCAGCAGTGCACTGGTAGTAGACAGTGTGGAGTTAGTTGGGAGGGACGGGGAATAGAGGGGAGAAAAAGGAATCCTCGCTCTCTCTCTGACTCTCACTCCATCCTTGGAAATGGCTCTGGCGGACAGCCTGTGCGATTTAGCGGACGGAGAGTCTCCTTTCCCGGCCGTGGTGGAGCTGAACGTGGGCGGCCAGGTCTATGTGACCCGCCACCGCACCTTGGTGGCGGTGCCGGACTCCATGCTCTGGGACATGTTCAGCCGCAGCTCCCCGCAGCAGCTGCCCAAGGACAGCAAGGGTCGTTTCTTCCTGGACCGGGACGGCTTCTTGTTCCGCTACATCCTGGATTACATGCGGGACTTGAAGCTGGTGCTGCCCGACTACTTTCCGGAGAGGAGCAGGCTGCTGCGGGAGGCGGAATACTTCCAGCTGCCGGAGCTGGTCCGGCTGCTAAGCCTGCAGGTGGAGCAGCCGAAGCCGGTCAGCGAGGAGAGCTGGCCGGACCCCGGGAGCAAGGGGCCGCCTTGCAGCGCCAAGCCCCGCCTGGCCACTTCCTCGACTTCGATCACGGTTCCCCCCAGCCCGGCCAGCTCCTCCTCAGATAGCTGCCCCCCGGCCAGGAAGTCCGGCTACATCACCGTCGGCTACCGGGGCTCGTATACCATCGGCCGGGACTGCCAGGCGGACGCCAAGTTCCGAAGGGTGGCCAGGATCACCGTGTGCGGGAAGACGTCTCTGGCCAAAGAGGTCTTCGGCGAGACCCTGAACGAGAGCAGGGACCCCGACCGGCCCCCTGAGAGATACACGTCCCGTTACTACCTCAAGTTCAACTTCCTGGAGCAGGCGTTTGACTTGTTGGCGGACGCTGGCTTCCACATGCTGGCGTGCAGCTCCACCGGGACCTGTGCCTATGCCAGCGACCAGGGAGAGGACAAGATCTGGACCAGTTACACCGAATACGTCTTCTGCAGAGGGTGAATCCATCAGGACCATGAAAAGAGCGACCCTTCCCTCAGTGTGCCGTGTTGCCTATCCTGTTTGAAGGAGCTGGGGGGAGAATTATGTGACTAGTCACCACGTTGGAACGCACCTTTATCTTAAACCTTTTCCTTTGTGTGAGTACTATAGGACAGTGTAGTGAGGCCATCAGCGGTGTGGTTAAGACTTTCAGCGGGTATTGCCAACTGACGATCCTGACACGGCCAAAAGCGTGTAACAGCTGAAAGAAAGTGTTGCTGCTGGAAGCTAGGATTGAAATAGCGTTGTTTTAGCGACTCTGATTAGAAGCAATCCATTAGCACGGAGCGGTAACATTTAGTTAACTTTATTCTACTGGTATGGAGGTGCACAGCAAGAATAAATGTTCCATACTCAGCAGTCTCCCTTGTTTAATTTATTACAGGGTGGGTTCTGTAGTCACTAACTTCTCCACCAAGTCTCTCGGGACGGTCGCTTTTCAGATATAGTTGTTCAGGGGAGAGAGGCAGTGTCCGGAGGTGCCCCATGATCGGCGTGATAAATACTACAGGCAACTGCTTACCATTCACTGTAGTATTCTGTTTACACCCCTATTATAGTACAAAAACTGATGACATAAAGTTTTTAAAAAATGAAGGAATCTTTCGAATGTAAATTACAAGCACATTGTTTATAAACACGCAAAAGGTAATCTTGCCATGTTGTGTTTAGCGTGGGCTATTTTATAGACTTGCAGTGCGTCTCACCAATTGCCTGAACTAGCTGCAGCCTCTCACAAAAGTAGTCTGCCATTTTGGAAATAACATTAGCAGAGATTAAACCTTCAACACTATAGGCAGAGATGCTCAATGTTGGTAATAGTTTTAAATAATTCTGATCCATTGTCCTTTAAACCTGATCTTGCCTAAGTTTCCACATTTTCTTTTTGCTGAAAATTACTGCAGAACTGAAGTTATTTTGTACAAGAGTGAAAAAGACTTTCCATCCTTAGAGCACGAAGTTTCCCTTCCTCATTTAATGCTTGCTATAGATGAAAGATATCGCAAACGAGCTCAAAAGCTTGCATTACAAATTATATTATTCTTTCAGCCATTGGTTCTATTGAATTCAGCCAAGTAAATCATCCCCATTGGGTTCTCATCAGTAGTATTTAGAATAGTAACTCTAAAGTCCAATAATGCACTAGTTTGGTGTTTGGAACCTATTTTTTCTAACTTGTAAAATAAACAGCAAAATATTATGTAGTGTTATCAAACTAAAGACCAGAGAAATCTATACTCCCCAGTCCTTGAAAACTTAACAAAGGACTGGTAATAAGTGGAACAAGAAGTTTAATACAGTAAGTAGAAGACAGTAGATGGTTAGGGACCAGAAGTTAGTTGTGACAAGTTAGGAGGTCAAGCAGAATATAAACTGGAAGATTTCAGAAACTAGTAAGATAATTCAGAATTCCTGTAGAATTATAGTTACCTGGAAATCAGCATCGTTTGGAATAAACATTGCTTTTGTATCAAACACAAGCTTTTCTTCCATGGTCAGCTCTTCTTGCCAATAGTCTTCTTATCCATTGGCTACTGTTGTATTGATACCTTGCTGGGCTTTGATTCAATAGCATTATCCAAGTGACTGTTGCTCATCAGCAAAGCTTGGTTCTGACTGTTATCAGTCAAATATGTGTACAGAGGGCCAAGATGCATGTCATAGTAGAGTTACAGTGACTGACTCAGAAGCAACCATGGATTAAGTTTAAGACTTTACTTGTTTGTGATTCAGCTAGTAAGTGGATAATCTCAAAAGCTCCAATCATGATCAATAAACCTTATCATTAAATTTGATATCACTCCTGGAAAATCCACACATCCAACATTTTATGATTGGCAGTTAAAATTCTGAGATGTTCCTACCAGCATTCCAAGTCATGAAAACCTGCAAGATTTGCACCTGATTTTATGGTAAATGTCAGTAGTAGTGCTAATTTATTTTTCCCAATTAATATTTACACACAACAGCATAAAGGAATACTATGAACTCAGAGCTGTCTACAATCTCGCAGTCAAAATACTTTTGGCTTCCATTCAAGAAAAGCATTGATAATATACTGAAATTGACATAATTATGACTTTTTGAAGTATGATTCTCCAGATGGATCATTATTAACCGCTAATCAGTAACATTTTAAAATATCAAAATCTATTTCACAGCAGAGGGAAATCCAGTGTGTTATTAAAACAGATTCTGTTAGAGTGGTGCAATGTCAATTCAGTTGCCAGCTTCATTTCTGACATTGTTGCTTATCTTAGCTGAGTTGTGTGAGAAGACACCGAATGGAGGACCACAGAGAGGGAATGATGAAGAACTATTCTCAGGCATCACCCAAATAACTGCTGGCAAAATGACATTGATCGCGTTATTAGGTCTAGTCATTTGTTTTTCACAAGTTATTGTGCAAGGAGTACAGACCAAACAGGAAGGGTGAAATGAAAAAAAAATCATACTAATAATATTTCACAATTTGCACACAAACTACAACCATTACAAATAATGTGACAGTGGTAAACGCAGTGTAAATTACTTGCTGTATACAGTTATTAACAGTTTCAAAACTGAAAGGTGCAAAAATGTACTGTGGCAGTTGTATTTTCAAAGTTATCGGAAATGGTTTAATTTATAGCATTTAACAGACATATATTTTCACTATCATTGATTCCTTATACACAGTAACTTGTGAACAACAGACTGGGAATCCAAAGGCACTATACCTTGAAAACAGTTGCTGTAAATGTCTTGTCTCATTCCCACAGATGCTGTGGAACTGAAGAGAATGACCTTTCCATTTGCAAAACAGACAGAGTGCCAGGCTAGGTGAAATGTGTGATCAACTGTTAAATGCTTATGTGCTGACATATTTGTTTAATAATGTTTAACAATGTGACATAAATCAATTTCTAGTATCCTGTCATTCAGATAGAAAGGACACTCATTAATCAAAGGGTGTTCTAAAGCAGTAACATTTTGATTTTATTCTGAGCTTTGAGTGACTGTGAACCATGTGGGTTGGCAGAAATTTCAACATAATGGAAAACTTAGTCTTAATCTGAGACAAGTCATTGCTACGCTCATAACAGAAATTGAGAATTGTTAGTCAAACATCAATTCTCATTTATGTTGACAATATGACAAAGGCTGAACTTTGAGTCATTCATTGGTGTTTGAAGGAACAGAGGCACTGTAACAGAGCCATATCATTTTAAAAACTACAATGCACAATGTATCTGCTAGATCATTACAATTTAATAATTAAACTGTGTTACATAAATTAGACATCTCTGTTGTGTCTTCTGTTTCAACTCAATTTTACTTAAATGATAGGAGCAAATTACTTAACGATATCTCAGCCATGTGGCAAAGTACTAAACTGAAATTTGCTGTGGGAAATTTGAAGTTCCTTATATAGCTAAATAGTTGCTTGGCAGAAATGTTTTCAAGCTTTCCCAGTCAAATTAATCCTTTTGTTGCCTGCCAAATACTTCATAATGCCTAAACTCAGTTCCTAAAAGTATGTTTGCTAGTTCAAAGAGAAAAATTACAAGTGTGCAAAGAGGAATTTGTATTTGTTTTTAATTCTTCCAAACAAAAGTCGAGTAACACAGGAGAATGTCACAAAACACAGAAATTCACTATTGTCTTGATCGGTTTCCTAACATTAATGCATTATTAATAAGCTGAACAAGCGTATATATGCCTTCAAGATGGTAATCAAGTAGTTTCATTAACTGATCTAACTGGAAAGAGAAGATAACAGCATCAAAGATAAGGATCAGGAAACATTAAATGAATGACAATAAAGACAACTATAATTGTTGTTTATAAAATGATTAATTGTTGGAATAATCAGGCAAAGTAAATGCAGGAAAGCCTGGATCACTCCATCAGCTTTTCAGACTTTTCACTCTTGATCATCGAAAAAAATACTTCTTTCCAACGATATTATTGCGCCATTGAAGTGTTGTTGAACACTTTTAAAATGATGCAATGAAATGTTTCTCTTCAAAAATGTCAGGCTATCCGCTTGCTGGTGTTTGCAAACTGTGATTCTGCCGCTCTACCTGAACTGGCTATTGTGAAAAGTTCAATTTCTCCCTGGATCCGACACGATTGATGCAAATATACCCGTGATTTCTGCTTCTTTTCGATAAAGGCTAAGGCCCAGGTTACATTACAACGGTCAGGAAGTGTACTGCAGCAATTCCTTGTTTAATCCTCCAGATGGGTAAAACGGCAATGCTAAATGAGAGATAGTAGGAACTGCAGATGCTGGAGAATGAGAATAACAAGGTGTAGAGCTGGATGAAGACAGCAGGCCAAGCAGCATCAAAGGAGCAGGAACGCTTCAATGGTCGAGGCCCGAAACGTCAGCCTTACTGCTCCTTTGATAACGCTAAACGAAGGCTACTCTCTGATAAGAACACGTAGTAAGGGTGGTTACGTTCCTGACCTGAAATTTTCACTGGCAAACATAATGACTTCTGTGAATCTAAATGAACCCAAACCTCTCTTACTGATTCATGATGACCAAGTTACTGTTTCTCAATAGTTCACAGTTTTGTATTAACCTACTCGCTGCTTTCTGTTTCCAGCCCGCCAGCTCTCCCAATACAGAGAACCTCCACTCTGCCGTTCAATGCTCCCGGCCCGACCCTCCAGCTCCCTCCCCAAGTTCTCTTACGCCTTTCCCCGCTGCCCCGCCTCCCTCCAAACCGCTTGCTGCCCCCTTCCTCAACATGCTGCTCGCAACTTCCTTCTACAGCTTCCTTTTTCTTGCTGTTTCCTTCTGAATCTTCGCTGAGAGAGTGTGAGTGGAAGTGAGCAAGAAGGCGAATTGATAGAGAGGGTGATGTAGAGCAGAAAAAGGCTGGGATGGGTCAGCTAGTAGGGGGGGGATCTAAGCTCTGCAAAGGCATTTTCGCCAGCTGTAATGAAGTGGCTGTGGCGGCAGTGCTATTGAGAAATGTTTTAATTAGTTAAAGCTTGTATATTGAACATAGTCCGTATCACATGCAACCATCATTCAAGATTCCGTGCGCATTTCAACGTTGCTGCACCTTCTGAATTGTTTGATTTTTTTTCGCTGGTGGTGTTTCTAAATAGACAGTGAGATAAAGCAGAAATGTTAAATTTGCATTGCCTAAACCCTCCAAAGCTATTTTTGCAAAAATGCTGTTAAAGCATAAATGTTAAACTAATTCACTTGCATTGCCTAAACCCTCCCAAGCTGTTTTGGTAGATGTTTTAAGTTTCAGTTCTGTAACGGGAAATATTGCATCATTTTGGAGTAGTTTGTCAATACGAAGTGGAACTAAACGTGAAAACACTTCTTCTATTAACAACTCAGTTGTCCAAAATTATCTAAATCCAAGAAGATTAACCAGGAATATTTTAATTAAGTTGTAGCTTTTCATAACTTGGCAAGAAATAGATTTTGATGCCTTTTTTGGACTGTATTGTTTGCCTTTTCCAAATGACTGGTTGTGATAACCCTCAAGGAATTTTGAGAGGAAGACTGCTAATTCAAAATGACCACAATGATCCCATGATAGAGTTGTGGTCAGACTTTACATGCAGGTGCATTCCCAAATGATCTCGCTCGGTATGCACCTTCTCTGTAACCGTAACATTGTATTCCTCACTGTTGTATTGCCCACATGCACTTTGTATGGTGTGAACTGCCTGTACTGCACACAAAACTTTTCATTTTGCCTGGGTACATAGGACAATAATAAATCAAATCAAAATCAAACCAAAGAAGATAAAAGAGATAACAAAGTGTGGAGCTGGATGAACACAGCCGGCCAAGCAGCATCTTAGGAGCACAAAAGCTGACATTTCGGGCCGAGACCCTTCATCCAGCTCCACACTTTGTTATCTCGGATTCTCCAGCATCTGCAGTTCCCATGATCTCTGATCACAAAGAAGAAAAAAGACTTTTGATTCAATTGGTTTAATTCATTTTCTATGCTTCAAAGTGGAGCTCCAGAACAACCAGTACATTCAATTCAGAATAATACTGGTTTACTTTTCTGCTTTTATCCCCTCTGGGTTGCGGCTTAACGCCGAGAGAGAGCGTTAGATTCACCTAGCTGTGGTGTGCAACAAGGGAAAGCGAAATGTTGACCTTTCCAATTTGGAAAACCAAAAGCAATAACTGGGGAATTGAGGTGTTTGTAGATGACCAATAGAATAAATATTCTTTTTGGTGCCTCAAATTAGATAACTACAAAGCAAGCAAAGTTTGCTGAACAGAGCAGGCCATTGTGCCTCAATATACCCTTCAGAGTTTTGCTAGTCGGTATTATTGCAGTGGTACCTTTTTCACATGACAGCATCTTTTCTATGTATTGTTTGCCTTTTCCAAATGACTGGTTGTGATAACCCTCAAGGAATCTTGAGAGGAAGACTGCTAATTCAAAATGGCCACAATGATCCCATGATAGAGTTGTGTTCAGACTTTACATATAGGTGCATTCCCAAATGATCTCACTTGGTTTGCACCTTCTCTGCAACTGTAACATTGTATTCCTCACTCTGTTCTGTTGCCCACACTTACAGGCCCTTACTATAGTGCACTCTGATCTCACCTGACCTATTGTACCACCAAAATATGAAAGAAGAATGTAAAAGTCTTGTTCTCATATGCAATCATTGGGAATTTACATCATAGTTTGAAGTATCCCAGACCAGTATGGTGATGAATAGTCTACGGAAGATGACTTTAAAAAGTCATGGTGAGATATGGGAGTTCCTGTCCATTAATTACAAAAAGCTAGCTTCCAAGTTCAGCAGGGAATAGGGAAGGCAAATGGAATGTTGGCCTCCCTTTAGGAACATTAGACCATTCACAGACCCTCAAGTCTGTTACACCATTCAACGAGATCATGGCTGATCTATGGCCTAACTTCCTCTCCCTGCCTTTAGACCATATTCCTTGATACCTTTGCTTAACAAAAAAAAATCTACCTCAGACTTACAATTAACAACTGATCCAGCATCCACTGCCATTTGTAGAAGAGAATTTCGAACATCTACCACCCTTTGTGCATACAAGTGCTTTCTAAAATCTATCCTGAACAGTCTAGCCCTAATTCCCAGACTAAACTCCATGGTTCTAGGATATCCAACCAGTGGAAATAGTTTATCTGTGCTGTCTTTTCCTGTTAGTATCTTGAAGACTTTGATCAGATCACCTCTTAACCTTCTAAATTCTAGAGAAAACACACCAAATAATTTCAAAAGGAATGGAGAATAAAAATGGGGAGGTTTTGCTAAAACTATATAAGAGTCTAAACAGACCACAGGTGGAATACTGTGAGCAGTTTTGAGACCCTAATTGAAGGAAGGATACACAACACTGGGGGCTGGAGATAGACAGATTTTTAATCAGTAAGGGATTCAAGGGTTATGGAGAAGAGACAGGAAAGTGAAGTTGAGAATTATCAGATCAGCTGTGAACTTACTGAATGGCAGAGTCATCAGAATGAATGGCCTATTTAGTTATAGAGATGTACAGCATAGATATAAATCCTTCAGTTCAACTCATCCAAGCCGACCAGATATCCTAACTTAGACTTGTCCCATTTTCCAGCATTTGGCCTATATCTCTCCAAACCCTTCCTATTCATATTCCTAAATAGATGCCTTTTTGAATGTTGTAATTATACCAGCATCTACCACTTCCTCTGGCAATTCATTCCAGACACACATCAACCTCTGTGTGAAAAATGTGTCTTGAGGTCCCTGTTAAATCTTTTCCCTCTCACTTTAAAATTATGGCCTCTAGTTTTAGACTCACCTACCCTGGGGAAAAGACCTTGCCTATTTACCTATCCATGCCCCTCATGATTTTATAAACTTCTATAAAGACTCCTCAGCATCAGAGAAAATAGCTACAGCCTATTCAGCTTCTCCCTATAACTCAAATGCTCCAACCCTGGTAACATCCTTGTAGATCTTTCCTGAACCCTTTCAAATTTCACAAAATCTTTCCAATAGCAGAGAGACCAGAAATGAACACAAAATGCCAAAAGTAGCCTAACCAATGTCCCATACAGCCTCAACATGACCTCCCAAAACCTATACTCCATGCACTGACGAATAAAGGTTTGCATATCAACTACCTTCTTCATTACCTTGTCTACCTATGACTCCACTTTCAAGGAACTATGAACCTGCATCTACTCCTTTGTCTCGTGGTCTTCGACTGTTAAGGTATCAGCCTCACAGATTAACATCCGCAGTCCACTAACAATTGCTTCAATCACTTTGATAAGTCATAAATGGCACATTATAGGAGGATCTGTATTTCAAGTGATAGTGGCACTTCTGAATGGAAACAGTTAACTGTTCAAGAACAAGTGTGGCCCAAAAAGAAAACCGTTTGAAATTTCTCCAGCCCATTGTGGCATGCCAACAATTATTTTTAAAAATTGCATGTTATTTGGAGGTCAATAATTTGTATTATGTTTTGAAATTTGGTCAGCAAAGGGACTCAATGCTGCGTTGCTCATAGTAGTTATTCAGTTTTAATTAACAGTGAGTGAAAAAAAATGGAGAGTTAATCCAAACACTTTGTTTATATCCAAAAGAAATTTTCAAAAATAATTAGCACTTTCCTGTTATATTATTTGACAAATTCATATCTGCTTCATATCTCCATCTGTAAGCAAGTGTTTTAGAGATTCTATCCTAAAATTAATTCTTGCCATTTCAAAAGAGTTTGTGCAGGATGGTAATGAAAATGCATTCATTACTGAGTGACACCTTCCTTTGTAGTGTGTGACATTACATATGGTAAATGGGAGATATTTCAAATGAGATCTAGATACTCACATTAAGCATTTACGAGGATCTGTTGGCCATCAATAGCAGTAGTTTTGTACTCAACTACAATCTGTTACCTCCTAGCTTGGCATATTATTCACCCAAGACGGGAGTTCAACCCTGTTTCAATGTAGAGTGCAGGAGAGCTTGCCAGGGGAAACACAAGTCATACCTAAAAGTGAGGTGTCAACTGGTAAAACTATTGCATTGAACTGGTTATATGGTAAACAGGGGAAGCTGCAAGTAAAGACTATCAACCTCACAACCAATGGATCAGATCTAAAGTCTGCAGCACAGCCTCATCCAGTTTTGAATGGTGATGGTCAATTGAACAACTAACAGGGGGAGGAGGCTGAAGCATTTACGGCTAACTTCAGTCAGGGGTGCTGAGTGGACTCTTGGTCCTCCTCCTGAGGTCCCAGTATCACAGATGCACATCTTCATACAATTTGATTCTCTTCATGGGATATCAAAAAATAGCTGAAAGTACTGGATACTGCAAAGGCTATGGACCCTGACAATATTTCTGCAAAGGAACTAAAGACAAGTGCTCCAGAACAAGCCAGAACCCTGACCGAACTGTTCCAATACAGCTCTGACACAATCATTGAGTCACAGTGATGTATAGCTTGGAAACAGACCCTTCGGTCCAACTCATCCATGCTGACCAGATATGCAGCATAAGTCTCGTTCCATGTGTCAGCATTTGGCCCATATCACTCTAAACTCTGCCTATTCATATACCCATCCAGCTGTCTTTTAAATGTTGTGATCAACCAGCCTTCACAACTTCCTCTAGCAGCTCGTTCCATATACACACCACCCTCCGCATGAAAAAGTTGCCCCTTAGGTCACTTTTATATCGTTGCCCTCTCAAATTAAACCTGCACCCTCTTGTTTTGGACTCACTTGCCTCAGTGAAAAGGCCTTGTCTATTTACTCAATCCATGCTTCTTACGATTTTATAAACTTCTGTAAGGTCAGCCCTCAGCATCTGACACTCCAGGGAAAATAGACTCAGCCTATTCAGCCTCTGCCTGTACCTCAAACACCCCAACGCTGGTAAAAACATGCTTGTAATTCTTTTCTGAACCCTTTCTAGTTTTACAATATCTTCCCCTCCAAAAGTGGCTGAAGCAATGTCCTGTACAGCTGCAACATGACCTCCCAACTCCTATTATCAATGCACTGACCAATAAAGGCAAGCATGCCGAATGCCTTATTCATTATCCTATCTACCTGTGACACCACTTTCAAGGAACTATAAACCCACACTCCAAGGTCTCCTTGTTCAGCGAAATTCCCCAGGACGTTATCATTCAGTGTATAAGTCCTGCCCTGATCTCCTTTCCAAAATGCAACTCCTCACATTTATCTAAATTAAATTCCAACTGCCCCTATTGGCCCATCTGATCAAGATCCCGTTGTATTTTGAGGTAACCTTCTTCACTGTCCATTACACCTCCAATTTTGGTGTTACATGCAAACTTACTAACCATACCTCCTATGTTCACATCCAAATCATTTGTAAAAATGACAAAAAGCAGTGGACCCAACACCAATCCTTGTGGCGCACCGCTGGCCCCAGGCACCCAGTCTGAAAAGCAACTCTCCATATACCTGATAATGTAGAAAACTGTCCAAATATGTCCTGACAAATAAAACCAATCCAATTACAGTCTCATCAGCCTATTCTTAGTGATCAGTAAATTGATGGAAGGTGCCATTGCAATGCTATCAACAGCAAATACTAATCAATAACCTGCTTACTGATAAAGATTTGGGTTCTGCCAGGGTGATTCTGTTTCTGATCTAATTCCAGCCTTGATCCAAACATGAAGAAAGGATCTGAACACAGGTGGTGAGGTGTGGTTGGCTTCTCCTGACATCATGGCTGCATTTAATCCAATGAGTCATGTAATACTTACATATATTTACATTGAAATATAAACTGGAAGCTTAGACTGCTTTGTTGCAAAAGAATGAAGCAGGTTTTTTTGAAAAAGAAAAATACAACATTTTTAAAGAAAACAGAACTGTGTGGTCCCCTAATGGTTGCTCAAAGGCATGAATTTTTTTGACAGACTGGGTTTTGACACTTTTGGGAGACATGATGGTACAAGGTATCTTGCAAAAATGACTATCGAATAACAGCTTGTAGTTTGATTTAAGTAACAGTTTTACAGGCCTGAAAGAGCGGTTGGGATGCAAAACTCCACAAAAACTTCAGTAAGCAAAATCTTGTGTTCTCCTTTGAAAACTTTGCAAAAAAGAAAGAACTGTTAACTTAATTCAAAATCCACGTCCAACTGACTGGCAAGCCCTGGACAATATTTGGGCTGCTAAGTGCCAATCAATATTTATGCTTCAAATGCCAGATGAATGACCATCTCCAATGAGAACACATTCAGTTACCCTCCTTTGTCATTCAGTAGTATTACTATTCCTGCAGCCTCCACTATCAACATCCTGGGGGTGACCATTGATCAGAAACTGAACTACGCTAACCTTGCAGCCTCCTGTGGTTAAGAGAGTAGATAAGTGGCTGGGATTTCTATGGCAGGTAACCGATATCCTGACTTCTCAAACTTTTACTACCAGCCAGAAGGCGCAAGTTAAGATTGTGAAAGGATACTCTCCACTTGCCTGGATGGTTTCAATTGAATAACTATGCAAAAACCTCCAATTTTCACTCTCCCACAGAGACAAATCCCAGGATGTATTTTTTGGTTTCTTCTGCTACCTTTATGTCAAATGGGAATTTAATGCCCAGAGGACACAAGGAGATAGTTACTTTCAAACAGCAATTTAAGACCTATGTTAATTTGCTTTAATTGTTTTTTATTTGAATATTTGTCAGTTTGTACAATCAAACACACAATGAAGGAAACCCACCGCTTCCAGAAACTTCAAGCAATTACCAGGGAAATAGAAATTAATCACCTTCTGGAATGTGACACGACATTCATGAAAGGATGATTCCAGCCAAGTCAATACAAAGCACTAGTAGGCAAGATGCGTCTACCTCCTCCAGTTCCAAATAATGATTGAAACAATCATGATTTAATGATTATGGCTTGACTTTATGCAAATAACTCTACAGTTATACTGCAAAACACAATGGTTTCTACCTTGTCAGCTGAGTATCTCAATTCAAAGTCCCAGTCACTTTACAGAAACTAATGCTTTGCTTGAATCGCCTTTAACCATATAATTTTGATTTCTGTTTGGCTGTCTGTTTGTAATGTTTGAAGAATAAGCAGTTCCAGACTTAACTAAATACCTGCATGCCATCTCAATGTTTTTCAAATGCCTGATTTCTGCAACAAATCCCAAGTTTTACTTGTGAAGGGAACCGATTCACAGCTTTCATTCTCTACACTTTCACCAACAATTCTTTATTACAATGAAAATACGTGTTGTTTTATTGTAATGGAGACAATTGATATTCCACAAACACAAAATTACAGCTTTTCAGAGCCAGTGGGGTTGTATAACAGTAATGATAAAGTTAGTATGCTGTTTAAAAAAAGTTATACTTCATTCAGCAAGGTGTCACTTTTTCTAGGCTTTTTGTTTTAAATAGTGGAAGTGTTAAGATTGGAAGTTCCCATCAATTTACAGACTTTGTACTGACTGCAGCCTGGGGGACCTCAATAGCACAACATCTGTAGAAGGATAAAAGCACTGACAGCAACTTCTGGCTTTCCACACTATTCTGCACATGTGAAATTCCTGAAGTTGCCGTCAGTTTCAGTTGAGTAATGATGGTGAATGTTAACAGTTTCGCTGTCATAACCACCCAAACAACCTGGTTGATATCTTACAATTATTTGGAAATGTGATGAGTGAATGGATCAGGATCTCGGCAACTATTGTAACAGATTGTGATTTGCTAACTAAATTTCACAGATTTAAAATCTGAATTTTGGCTAGGTTACAGGTTAATAAAACAAAACTTTGGAATGAAGAAATATTTATAACAGCCTTGTCTTTGAACATCGAGGCTGTCATTAATCCTGCAAAATCCAGTTCATTCATGTATATTACAACATTATTGATTTGTGGAAAATTTATCCAGTTACGGTAAAATAAAAATGAATCAACTGTATCTTTTATTTGCTTTAATTCTGATGTTGCAGACATGGGTTGCAATGCTGACACAAGTTGTTCCTTTCTCAATATCTCACAAATTTGGCATTACAAATTGAATTGTAGGAAAATGGGTGGATCGCAGTGGTTCTTTTAAAAATTGCAAAAAACAAATAAAACTTTAATTTTCCTGTTCTAAAACTAAATTAAAAGTAATGAGTTGCCTGTTGTGAAAGTTAGGTCGCTGCTCTGTTATGCTTACAAAAGTTTATAAAAATAGAATTGGCAACTGTTCAACAAGCTCAGAAAGAAATAAAGACTGCCTTTAATAGTCTGTTCTTAAGACTAACACTTAAAGGTGATTTCACAAAGCCCTACTTATGTTTTGAGGTTTGCTGTCTCAGATGTATAGAAAATCGACCGGACGAAACTTTATGTCAATTTCTCTGAATCAGCAGCTTCAAGTCTCCTTCCAAGATTTTATTTTGTTCTGTGCAACCCACTTTCTCTCAAAGTATATGCCACCTTCTCCAGCCCTATAGACTTTTCAAATTCTGGGTTGCTTCAAATCTGGCCTCTTCTTTGATTCCTTTGCTACAACATTAGTGGCGATACGTGGAAATGTCTAGGCTCTAATCTGTGGAATTCCCTCCACAGACCTCATTGTATGTCTATCTATATCTCCTCCTTGAAAATGCTGTCTCTTTGATCGAACCCTTGGTATTCCTTCCCCCTCTACTTTCCACCTTTCAAACTCAAACACCACTTTCCTCACTCCTCTTTTACCTTGATTTTGTGGTTGTTATGATCATCGGCAAGTCTAGAAACAGGTATGAGGTAGGTTATTTAGGACTGAAATGAAGAAAAATATCTTCACTCAATGGGTAGTGAACCTGAAGTCTTCTCTGCCACTGAAAGTTATGGAAGCCAAGTCATTGAATATATTCTAGAACAAGATTAATAAATGCTTAGCTATTAAAAATGTAAATGGTATAGGGAAGAAAGCAGGAACATGGCACTGAGATAGATGATTAGCCATGAACATATTGAATGGCAGAACAGACTCGAAGGAAGTGGAGTTCCAGGTCGACAGGGTAGTGAAGAGGGTCAGAGATGGTAAGAACTGCTGATGCTGAAGTGAGTGACAACACAGTGTGGAGCTGGAGGAACACAGCAGGCCAGACAGCATCAGAGAAGCAGGAAAGTTGACATTGGGAGTCGGGAACTTTTTTCAGAAATGGAGAGGGAGAAGGGAGCTGGGAAATAAATAGAGAGGAGGGTGGTGCTGGGAAAGGTACGTGGGAGGGTGATAGGAGAGCACAGGTAGGGAGAGTTGTGGATTAGTCAGTGGGATGAGTGGGGTGGATAGGTGGGGGGAGAAGATGGACAGGTTGTGTCAGGTCGAGGAGGCGGGGATAAGATTTAGACATGGGATGAGTCTGGGGGTTTGGGAAATTTAAAAACTTTTGAATTCTATGTTTGGGCCATCGGACTGTGGGATCCTGTGTTGCTCCTCCAGTTTGCGAGTAGTGTCATTGTGATACAGGAGGAGGCCCAGGATGGACATGTCACCCAGGAAATGGGAGGGGGAGATAAAATGGTCGCTGACCGGAAAGTGTTGTTGTTTGTCACGTACACAGGCAGGGTGAATAGTCAAGGTCTTATCCCCAGGGTAGGGCATGCCAAAACTAGAGGCCATAGGTTTAAGGTGAAAGGGACCTAAGGGGCAACTTTTTCACACAGATGGTGTTGCATGTATGAAATAAACTGCCAGAGGCTGGTACAAATTAGAACATTTAAATGGCACCTGGATGGGTATATGAATAGGAAGGGTTCTGAGGGATATGGACCGAATGCTGGAAAATGGGACTAGATTAATTTAGGATATCTGATCAGCATGGATGAGTTGGATTGAAGGGTTGGTTTCCATTCATCTCTATGGTTGAATGGCCTAGTTTCTATGTCTCTCTGTATATGTATTGCTGCCAGCGCTCACTGTCATTGCACTGTAAGACTTTGAGAAATGTCTGACAATCCTGCATGCACAGCTGAAAGCAGAAACGCTGAAGTTACAATCATCACCATTTACCATTCTCTTTCTCTCCTGTCCATTCCATCTGTCTTTTAAAGTGGGTTTTTAACAGTTACATAACTATATCTGTACAATTTCTGTGTCATGGGGAAGTAATTATTTTGTCAGTTACGATAAAAAAATGAGGTACTTGTGCTTTTTTAAAAGAGTTGTATTTCAGTTCAAGGAGATCTTGGGCACAACATTCCAGCCTTTGAGCCAGAAGTTCCAGACTCAAGCCCCATCCCTGGACTTGATGTACAAGGAGGGTTCATTTATAAAAGCATTGTCAGAAAAAAGATCTGGTTTATTAATGTTCTTTAAGGAAGGAAACTGCCATCCTTAACTACATGCGGCCTACATGTAGCTCGAGACGCAGAGCAATGTTGCTGAATCTTAATTGACTTCTGGACAATTGGCATAGGGCAATAAATGCTGACTCAACCGTTGATGCCTTCACCCTGAATGAATTTTTAAAAAAATTTGATTATCAACTTTTAAATCTTTGTAACATGTGCTGAAGACAGGTGCTAGGAGGAGGAGAAATTCCAGGTCAGCCACATGCTGAAAAGAAATTAAAATCTCAATCATCACTATAAGTCCATAAGAAATGGAACAGGAGTAGGCTGTTTGGCCCCTAGAGACTGTCCCACCATTCAATGGGACCATGGCTGATCCAATATTTTTCATGCCCACTAACCTGAATTTTCCCCTTATCTCTTGATGCCCCTACTGATCAAGAATCGATCTATCTGCAGCTCCAGGCTACAACGTAATGTTGAATATTGGTACAGCAACTTGGACTCTTTGGGGGTCAGTTATGTCTGTTGCCTGGAGATCTTATCTGGATCAGATTGATGAAAGTGGCATGAGATTTAATGGATCTAATTACAGCAGGGTGGATTTAGGACCTGCATCCTTACCTTGCCCCTGGTAGAGATGGAGTGTTATAGTTTGCACTTACCTTTGGTCAAAAAAACTCACAAAGAAGTCCTGATCCTTATTGTTCTTCTTATAGCATTTTTACTTCTGGTTAGCAGCCTGTGAACATTTGTTCTTATCAATTCATGGTTTGTGGGCTTTGTTATTTGATCCAACATTTACTCCCTAATTGCCAGTGACCATGTGCTGGTGTGGTTCACCTTCATCAACCACTGCAGTTCATTCATTTTAGGTAGACACTCAATGCTGTTAGGGAGGGACTTTCCAGGATTTTGATGCAGTGACACTGAAGGAATGGTGAACTTATTTCCAAGTCAGGGTGGTGAGTGGCTTTGAGGGAAACTTGCATGTGGTGGTGCTTCCATGTATCTGCTGCCTATGTCCTCGAAGAAGAAAGTGGTTGCGGATCTTGGAAGGTGACGTCTAAGGGGACCTTGGAGAATTTCTGCATTGCCTCTTAGAGATAGTACACACTGTCAAACTAAATTCTTGAATACAATCTTGAGTACAATTGCCAGAATTTTGTCTTAGCCTTTGTAGTGTCCAGTGCTTTCAGCTGTTGCTTGATGGAGTGAGTTGAATTTGCTGAAGATTGGTATCTGTAATGCTGGGGACCTCCAGAGGAGGGTGAAATGCATCACACACTAGCATTTTTATCTGAAGATTGTCGCAAATGTTTCAGCCTTATCTTTTGTTTACTTCAATGTGATTAACTGCCTATCCAGCTTGCTGACATCACTGCTCCTGGATGCCTGACGATCTCCTCGATCCGACATCAGATTCAAACTAGCATTAGGGAAGGGGAAATTCCACAGCACTGAGATTTCTGCATAGCTATGTGAGGTTTTCTGAAAGGTCAGTGGCTCAGTGGCAGAACATACATTTTTAACTCAGGCCCCATACTGGCATACTAACTGCTTTCTCTGCCAAGTGGAAACAAGTTTGGGGTGGAAATGGAAATACCTTCCATTAATTTGAGTGGTGACCAAATTTAAACTTGTATTTGGCTTGCTGTTTCTTTGTGACTGGTTTGATGGATGTAAGTGAATAATAGATCTTTAACACTAACTCACTCATGCATTACTACAGTGACAGCACTGTAAACATATTTCATTGACTGCAAAGAACATTACACATCTTGCAACCATGACAGACTAACTTTTCATTCATTTCTTTTATTAGGTGAATCTCGTACCATTCTGTCTGTGCATGCATGACAGTATAAATGTTTTTAACGAGAAAATCCTTTTAGTGTTTCTTGGATATCTTGTTTTGTGCTTTTTCAGATGTCCAATGTTATTATTGTCACCTCTTAATGGGGAGAAATTTCAGAGTCTTTCACTGCAGAAGAATTTGTGTCCTCATGCATGAATTGCAGAAAGCTAGAATGCAAACACAACAGGTAATATGGAAGGCCAATGCAATTTTAGCATTTATTCCAAAAGGAATAAAATATAACAGGAGGGAAATGTTGCTGCTACTCTACAATGCATTAGCGAGACTCCATCTGGAAGATTGCATTTAATTTTGGTCCCCATGCCTGAGAAGGGAATTAAGTTCTTTGCAGGCAGTTCAGAGTAAGCTCATTAGATTGATCCCAAAAAATAAGGAGTTTGTCTTATGAAGAGTGATTAAACAGGTTAGGCCTATACTCTTTGGAGTTTAGAAGAATGAGAGATCGAATTGTTGTCTATATGATGCTGAAGGAGGTTAACAAAGTAGACGGAGAGAGGATATTTCCTCAATCGAGCATGAAAGTTCAGTTTTGGGGAGCAGATTAAGAACAGAGTCAAGGAGAAATTACTTCTCTTGGAGGGTCTGAACCTGTGGAACTGACTATCCAAGACTGGGGTGAATGATGGGACTGTGAGTAAATTTAAAGGAGGAGATAGATGGAATTTTTAGTAGTAATGGATTGAAGAGTTGTGGAAAACAGGCAGTAAAGTCCCTTCCCTCTACTGCATCCCACAACCAACCCAGCTTGCCTCCCCGCCACAACCTGATCTTCCTCTCCCTATCCCCTCCTCCCACCTCAAACTGCACCCCCATTTCCTACCTACTAACCTCGTCCCGCCCCTTGACCTGTCTGTCCTCCCCAGACTGACCTAACCCCTCCCTACTTCCCCATCTTCACTCACCTTTACTGGCTCCATCCCCTCTTTAACTTGTCTGTCTCCTCTCCACCTATCTTCTCCTCTATCCATCTTCGATCTGCCTCCACCTCTTTCCCTATTTATTTCAGAACCCTCTCCCACTCTCCCTTTTCTGATGAAGGGTCTAGTGCGAAATGTCAGCTTTTGTGCTCCTAAGATGCTGCTTGGCCTGCTGTGCTCATCCAGCTCCACACTTTGTTATCTTAGGCAGTAAAGTGGAGTTGAGGCTAAGATGAGATCAGCCATGAATATATCAAATGCCAGAGCAGTCTCAACAGGCTGAATGGCCTACTCCTGCTCCTGGTTCTTATATTCTCTACCCAGTGTATAATCCACGGTCTCCCACCAGTGCCCACCTTTCCATTTTTTTCTCATCTCATAGCAACCAACAATTTGTACTCTTATTAGAAATCCTAACTGTTTCTTTAGAAGACATGCAGATGCAACTGATAAAGACAAATGGGTATTTATTACACATTCCTCGTTGCCAGTTTGATAACGAGAACCGTTAGGTATTAGTCATATTGACATTGATCTATAGTCAAATATGGGCTGAAATAGCCCATATCATCAGAACTCCTCCCTGAAGAAATAATCACATATTTTTCGGACAAACCAGTGGTGTAGGTGACATCTATTGATGCCAGTGCTTTTCCTTTCCCTGTGTATTACTGGGCTATAATTCATGAGGGGATAGAGTAGAAGAACAAGAAGGATATGTTGAATTTATGTCAGGCATTAGCTTAGCTTCAGCTGGAGTACTGCACCCCATTCTAGTTGCAGAATTTTAGGAAGGACGTGAAGACATTTTTTGAGCATTGAGCCAGGGATGAGAAACTTCAGGTGTGAAGGTAGATTGGAGAAGCTGAGATGCTTCTCCTTGTAAAAGAGGAGGCTGACAGGAAGTTTTCAAAATCATAGAATAAAAAGAGAGAAAATGTTCCCTCGAAAATGAGAGGCCACGGATTTAAAGTGATTTGTGAAAGAAGAAAAAGTTTTAGGAGGAAAAAGTTTTTTTACATGCAGCAAGTGATCATGGTTTGAATGCACTGCAATGTGGTACAGGCAGGTTCAGTTGAAGCATTCAGACAGGAATTAGATGGTTATCTGAAAAAGATCAAAGTACAGGGTTACGGGGAGAAGTCAGGAGAATGGTACTAGGTATGGTGTTCATTTAGAAATCTGGTGAAACATGATGGGCCAAATGATTTCTGTGGTATTCGACATTTGGCCTGAAAGGGTTGACCTAAAGTTTTTCATAGCCCTGCTCACTGAGATATAAATGACCATTTCTAGGAGGAGCCAAAAGTTGTCAGTTATAGTTGTTCTCGTGTGTTAGTCTTGTCTCTACTGTTAACAATCATGTAAAAAGATTTGTTTGATATCTCTTAGACATTATCTTTAACTGGGCCTTGACCAGGATGAAGTAGAAAGAATGTTTCGTCTTGCAGGCAAGTCCAAGAATGGAGGTCATATTTTAAAAATAAAGGGGCTGTCCTTTAAGACAGAGAGAAGCACATTTTTTGGTTTTCTGAGGGTTGAGTGTCTTTGAAACTTCATTCCTCAAAAGGCAGTGGGTGCAGAATCTTTAGTTTTCAATGCAGATAAATTCTTCATTACTAAGTATTTGAAAGATTACTGGGGGCGATGTGGGAATGTGGAGTTGTGGTTAAAATCAGGTCAGCCTTGATCTCACTGAATGGCAGCTCAGGATCTGAGGTCTTACAATTGTTTCTTGTTTGTATTAATTTGTATTGGATTGTTGGCAGTATTTCTACCCGAAATAAAGCCCAGCAGAATCAGGTACCTGCTCTGGGCATCTAGCCACTGTACACCAGCCCGATTCTCTTTTTGATACCACTGTAGTATGTCTATGCTAGACATTTCATTGTGTTAAAGGCTGTAAGGAAGTATACACTTTTGATATACTCACTATTATTGAATGGCACTCCTAAATCTTCTTTTCAAGTCCATTATTCTACATTCTTCTTATCTTTATTCGGAGAGTGACCTATGAGGATAGCAGAATATTAGTAAGAGTAAAGGAAATTTGCCAATAAAGAGAATTTTTAAAAGAGGAGAAAAAATGCCTTCCTTGTTCTTTGGTGGTTCTTTTTAGAAATATAAGCAGAAAGGATAAGGGAAAAAAATAATTAGGCAAAAAAAACATGAACATTAAACAAAGAAAATGAATGCCAAATGTAAACATAGGTCTTAAGATTAGTCCTTTGAATGATTAAATTCATAGAACTTATTCACAAGCATGGAAAATTAATTATACAAACTCATCGTGCTACCTTGTTTAAACTGTTTTACAATCAGTCACTAACACTCCTCTGGAATAAATTATCTCAATCGCAGTAAGATTATGTTTTCCTTCAATGCCTAAAAATACCATCTATTATTAATCTGGGTAATCTTTCCCACCATGAATGTTTTGGAAGCACATTTCATGATGGAAGGAATATTCTCAAGCAGTAAAACATATAAGGCAAACTGTTCGGGTGAGGAGGCACTTGAAAGGGATAAATTTTCAAAAGTTTAACATTACATTCTGTTGCATATTTACTTAAGGCAGAGAACCAAATATATGCATGCAAGTACAAAACCAAACACAAAAACTGCTGAGAGACAGGAAAAGTGCTGAAGTGTTAATTGTTTGTATTAATTTGTATTGGATTGTTGGTAGTATTTCTACCCAAAATAAAGCCCAGCAGAATCAGGTACCTGCTCTGGGCATCTGGCCACCGTACACCAGCCAGTTTATTTTACACAGGGTGTCACATGGGTGAGGCAAGTAAAAGAACCTTGCCTGACTTAAGTAGAGCTTAGGCTCATTGTACATCCGCTTCCCTGGATAAGTGCAGCTTCGAAAGCAATCAAATGGCTCCACATCATCCAGGCCAGAGAATTCTGTCTGATTGGAGATCTTTCCAACACTTTAAACCTTCACTCCCTTCATCAATGTGCAGTGACAGCAATGTGCCCTGTCTACAAGATACATCCCATCTACAAGATTTATCAAGACTCCTTCTAAGGTACCTTTCAAACAAGTCACCTCTATCATCTTGAAGGACAAGGGAGCAGCTACATTGGAACTCCCTTAAACTACAAGTTCCCCTCTAACCCACACACCATCCTGACTTGGAACTAGATTTCCATACCTTCGCTGTTGCTGGGACAAAATCCCACAACTCCCTTCCTACCCACAAAGATTGAAGAGGTTCAAGAAGCTAGCCCATCACCACTATGCTTGCAACTTTAATTGGAGATACGTAATAAAAGCAGGTCCAGCCAGCAATTCCTAAGTCTCATGAACAAATAAATCATTAAAAAATTACATTAAAATGAACATAAGCCTGGACACGATTCCTTTGATTTTTAAAATCAGTCTGGAACTGGAGCAATAACAAAGCATCAGAATCAGATAAATGATTATAGGAGGCAGCCTTTCAGCACATAGAGCCCATGCTAGTTTTTGGCTAAAGCATCTCCACAGGACCCACACCCTTATTCTTTGCCCACAATCTGATTTTTTTTAAACTTCAGAAGCCACAAATTAACATGCCTCTACTATCTGCTCAGAAAATAGATTCCAGATCTTAACTACTTCCTACTGAAAAGAGAATTACCTTTTGTTTTGTTGCTACTGGATATGCCAACGATGCCTATCTACAACCTCCCATGGAGAGGGCAATCCTCAGGATGACTCCTAAATTGGTCACCATCTTGTAAGACCATGCCCGAACACCCTCTGCTGCAGTGAATGGGGTTGAGACCTGAAAATGATCTTGATGCTTCAAAGGTATAGAAGATTTAGCCCATTAAGATATGCTAAATATTATGTTAGTTCTTTTTTGGGATGTGGACAATGATGGCAAGGCCTTTTTTATTGCCCATCATTAGTTTCCATGAGAAGGTGCTGCTTCCATTGATGGTATTTCCACTGTTATCCCAGTTAAGAAATTGCAGGAATGCTGATCCAGCAGTGATGAGTAATGGCATTACACATCCAAGTCAGGCATGATTATTGCCTACCTCCTGGGGAGGTGATGGGTCCTTGTAAAATGGTGATGGAAGGCTGGGTTAGAGTGTCCTTCCCTACAACATTTCACCTACCATAGAGATGATGGAGGGTCAGTTGCCCAGATAGCAACTCAGCCATTTAAGTGGCTGAACAGTGTCCTCTTCCCACAAAGCTTGACAATTTATCAGCAGATCTCCTACTTGTGTTCAGCTGCTGAACCTTGCTGGCCTCTCCATAGAATCAGGGTTGGCCCTCCAATTTTTGCACTCTAAGGTCAATGGGGGAGCCCCTTGTGGTAATGCATACTCCTTTGGCAACATTTAATGCATCCCCCAACCACATCGGCTTCCAACTCCACACTTACCCATTTGGAAGAGCGCACCTGACTATCTCCTGTGAATCTGAACGCCACTCAGCTCATTTGAAGGATAGTCTCTAAGGGATAGCTCTCCTGGAGTTTGTAAGGAGGAATGTGTACCATTAAGTTTAAGGAACATTGGGTTTGCATCATGAGTGAGGTAGATGGATCTGAAAATGTTCATACTGACGATTCCTTAACCACCATCAATTATGATGAATGGGCTTGTGGGCAGAGCAGCTTAGTGTGTCAAAGGAGTAGGACTTAATATCCAGCTCCTCCTCATATGATCAGTACTGTTACGGAGACTATTAACTGTAACCTATATCTAGTTGCTAGCATGCAATAAACTTCTTCTTAATACAAGACCCTCATTGTTTGACAAGGAAGTGTTTTTCCTCGATCATACTAGACTCAGCAGTAGTTTGCCAAGACTTAAAGAGGTTGGTGGCAGCAATTGAGGTGTAGCCTCAGTTTTACTCCCTCTTGTACATTAATGAATTAGTTGGGATTTTACAATAACCCAGAAGGTTTTTTTTAAGATACTTGCCTTAAAGCACCTTGTATATGAAGAATAAACAGTAAAAGGTATATGTTGGAAGTGTGGGGTCAGTTAGTTCAATTGACTGGGTATCTGGGGGAGAATGTGCAAACTGCATACAGACAATTGTCTGAAGCTGGATCTGAACCTGGGTCCCTGGTGCTGTGAGGCAACAGTGCTAACCATAGAGCCACCGTGCAAAGGAAATGTGCTGGTCCAATGTCTTAAAACCATGAACATAGGAACTTAATTGTAATTTTATCCTGAATTCAAGATTCCTTCGTTCTCTTGAAGAAGCGTGCAAGAGAATGTTTTCTTTATCACTTTCAGTTTCTAAAATGTACATTTGTTGGTGCACTTAAATTTCACAGATTCCTTTCTCAATCTCTCACAAGCTACACGTTCCATTTTCTTCCCCCAGAACTGCACTCTGATCTCCACAAGCCACTTTGATCCCTGCCTAAAGCCCCTTCATTCTGTCATTTAGTGTATAGCAGCATGTTAACATGGTGTAAAATAGTTGAAGTAGATAATTTTAATATTTTCTGGGCTAAATTTCAGTATTGCCTCAATGCACTAGCTACAATTCCTTGAAAAAAAACTGTATAAAGCAAAAAAAAAGTTCGTGATCAGACAAAACTCAAGTAAGTTGACATACAGTGAACCCTTGTAATGTGATGTTTGGGCACCATCCAAAATTCAAGTTATAACAAAGGATGTATTATAATCCAGATCTGCTTCCTTGTATATATCTGGCCTCTCGTCTTGGCAAGTCCACTTAGTCAGGACTTAACATTGTCTGTTGTGTATTTTGTCTAATTTTGTTTCTCAAATCTCCACCTACTTCGCAGACTTTCCATTCTGCTATTTTGAATTGCCTAATTTAGATGCTGTTTTGAAAGAGAAAACAATGCAAGATTTTACTTGCGCCCTTTCATCTAGGTGGAATTGTCCAATGTGGTTCGAGAACAATTTCACAGGACTCCATCAACATAACATTACTTAAATTTCTCTGTTTATCAGAAAATGATTTGACTGCTCCTGATAAATCTGTGTCGGGAACAAAGTCTGAGGCACCAAAACTTCCATTGTGACCTGGCACGTGACACTGTCCATACATTCTGGATGAAATTGCATCTTTTCTACCTAGACTTTTGCCAATAGAATCAGAATGTTCCTGGAATATAAGAAGAGCAGGCTATCACTCTGATTGAAGCCATTTGATCTTAAGACCTGAGGCTGACAGTACCTATTTTGGCATTTGTTTAACAATGGCAATGCCCCAACTTAAACGAAAACTGATCCTATTGAATTTTAGCCTACAATTTCCAACCTTTTCTGGTTTTCACACCGTAACAAACTTTTGAAAGATGTCTATTAAAATTCTTCACTTACACGCTGCCTATTGGTCACTTTTTCCACATGTACACTAATGATCCCAAACTTTACCCATTCACATTCATGTCTCTTAAGCTCCTCGATGATGTGGTACTGCTAGGCTGCCGGCACGACATTCATTCTTGAACGATCTTCTATTTTCTTTCTTAAATATTGTAGGCATTGCAACCACTGACTTCAGACCTTACTCACAATCTCTGTAACATTTCCTTTGGTTCCATTCCCTGCCCTACCATGATCTCAATATGAATGAGACTGCTCTCAAGTTCAATGACCAGCTGTCTTTGAAATGAGCTTTATTCTCACTGCTTCGAAAACCGCATATTTGCATTGCAGTGTCACCACTCAGATTTCTCCACACTTCAGTTCATCAGCCTGTGCCTGTGCGACCTGTAGGTTCAGACAACCCACAATATTTATGACTGAGGTGGGAGGAGTGCACTGCCTCTTCATATTTGCACAAATCCAGTGGTGAAAATATACATTAAAAAGCAAACACTTTACCTAGTTATCAAAATAATCAATAATTAACCCACTTCAAGTTTCTTCAATTAACAATCAAACTGATTTCATAAATATGCAAACCTAATAGACACAATTCAAAGTATGACAATATAAAGACACAGACTTTCAAATAACTGAACACAAACATACACTTGCACACATCGGTTTAAAGAAGTAACGAAGAAACATTCACTGCAAAGGTCAACTAAATTTAAAAAACTTTGGCCATATAATTGCAAATTCTTGATGGACAAATTACAAGATAGAAAATGTCACATTCTGGTCACATGTGTTTGTTAAAGGGATCTTTTCAGAAGTGGTTCATTTAACAGATGCCAAGAAATCTTTCAGAAGCTTCTCAGTTCTCCCTGTAGGTTCTCAGGGCAATTTTCCAAACGTGTGGAAGAGAATGAATTGGGCAGCTTCTCTGAGCAGGATACGCACCAATTGAACTGTCACACTACCAAGTAACCACAACTCCTGACAGCCATAAACTCATCAAATGGCTTTCAGTAAACACGATCAAGCAGTTAGCTCAAGGCTTTTGACTTTACTAAGTGTTTAAATAAAAAATTTTCCAGTGTGTCCTTTTACTAAGTTTTAAAAATAATCCATCCATTCTCAACCTCTTAAATGAACCAATTTTCATAATCCTCTAAACAGGAGTCCTCAAAGGAATAACACGACGCTTTTCGGGCTGGTAACTCTGCTTCATTTTTGCTACCCTGCATCAAGTTCCACGCAATCTCATTCTTGCTCGACCTGATCTTCATTAGCTCCAGTGGCCCAAGTCCTTCCATTTGAAATTATTGTACCCGCGTTTAACCCAGTTCATAAACAGAGCCCACATTATATCTGACTCTTCTATTGCTGCAAAATGTCTGCCTTCCTCTTATTTTTCCATTCTCTTCCCCTCCTTTTAGCTCACTATTGGCAGCTTTTTTTTTCTGCTACCTATACCCCAAAATCTAGAATGACCTCTCTAAGGCCCTCAATCTCTTTCTCTCCCAATTTCCCCTTAAGATCCTATGTAAATTCTTCTTTAATCTCATTATGTAATACTTGATTCTTAGCTCAGCATTGTCTTCAACAAAATTACATCTCCCAGAAGTGCTTTGAAATGATTTCCTATGTTAGAAAAGCAAATTGTTGTTTTCCATTAATTCCTTTGAGATTGATTTTTATTTGAGTCCTTCAACGTGAATTAATCTATATCTCAGAATGGCACCCAGCCTGTTCTTAATGGGTATAGGGGAGTTTGGGCTAATGAGGGAGAGCTCAGAAAAAACACTTAAATGTTCTGCTGTCAAGTCGTCACTATAGTCTTACCAGACCATAGGGCCCCTATTTCATTACAGAGAGGCAATGTGGTGATTTAACCTGAAGGCCACCACACTTCAGGTGAGAGGAGGAGAAGTTGAGGAGAAACCTTCATTGTATCCTCAGCCATTGAGTGGCTTGAACCCATGCTGTTGGTATCACGTTGCTTCACAAACCAACTGTCCAGCCAACTGAGCTAAACTGACTCCTGTTCTACTGTGAACTAGTAAGAACTGCCAATGCTGGAGTCAGAGATAACGCAGTGTGGAGTTGCAGGAGCACAGCAGGTCAGTCAGCATCAGAGGAGCAGGAAAGCTGATGTTTAGGGTCGGGATCCTTCTTCAGAAAATCTGAAGAAGGGCCCTGACCCGAAACATCAACTTTCCTGCTTCTCTGATGCTGCCTGGCCTGCTTGCTCCACCAGTTCTACACTGTTTTATCTCTGTTCTACTGTAGCATGAGTAAGACACATATTTTTGAATCAATTTCTGTACAGCTGTGAGTTGCTGTAAACTGAACAGGATTTCTGTGTTAATGTTACAGAGTGTTCTGTTATGCTTCTTTTGCAGATTTAAGTGTGGGGGAAGTAATTGGGTAAGTCCTGAAACTGGGTATGTGGAGCATGAAGAATGATTAACCCATGCTTGTTCACTGTGATGAAGGTCACAAATAGTATCATTGTCCAGCCGTAACCACACTGCTCAGTTCAGCAGGCAGCCCAAGTTCAAGAGAGACTAATGGATTGTTCATGGGAATTTTGGAACTGACCTATACTCAGTGTGCTTTATCATTAAACCTGGATGGAAACTCAGAGCCAAAGTAAACAGGCGCCACAGAAACTGCTTGTAGAAGTTTGAAGCTGAGCTGGAAAGATGAGAGCAGATTTTTGATTATTGAGAAATATTTTAAAGTTCTGCAAATAAATCTGTTGCGCACCTGGAAAGTAGACTATCTCTGAGGTCTTTAGATATATATGGAACATAAAATGCACAATAAGCTGTACACAACAGCTAGCACCACTTGCAATACTTCATGTCCAGCTTGAAGCCAACTTGTACGAACTGAAGGGAAGGTATATTCTGCCTGGAGCTGGTTTGCAGAGACTTTCTTAACTGGAAGAAGAGAGGAGAGTGTACACAGCACAACAGGGCAGACAGCACATTGGAAGGCTCTCTGACAGAGCCAGTGGCCTTGTGGAGGACAAAGCCAGGAAGACCTGTCTTCATGGACAAAGATGAAGGAGGTAATGCAAGCAGGTCACTACTGTCACTGTGAGATACCTTATCGGGGTGTTCTGAGTAGTGCAGGAAGAGATTTAGTTATGTCACACACATCCTCAACGTCAGCCACTACATCTTGAAATGCCAATTGAACTGTTAGTGTCATACTTTCCTCTATTCACCAACCCTTTCCATATTCCACTGTACATAGATTCTGCATCTATGCCATCCTCTAGAGAATGCACAGTGTCAGAATCTGAGTCTGTTGCTGGAAAGGTGAGATTGAGCGACAGTGTTCCATCATTGTTACTCTCCTGCTCTTCTTAGCCTTCCTATCCTTGTGTCTCTGTCTGGCCAAGTGACAGGCCTTGGCTACTTGAAAGAGGAAAGACATAAAAATAGGGTTTCTGTCTAGTGTAGGTACAAGGCTATTATCATAGAATCCCTACACTATGGAAACAGGGCCTTCAGCTCCACAAGTCCACACTGACCCACAGAACATCCCACCCAGACCTGTCCCCCTAACCTACCTAATCCCTGAACGCTATGGGTATGTTAGCATGGTCAGTTCACCCAGCTTGCACATCTTTGGACTGTGGAAGGAAACCAGATAACCTGGAGGAAACCTGCATAGACACGGGGAGATGTGCAAACTCCACACAGACAGTTGCCCATGGTGGGATCAAACACAGGTTCTTGACACTGTGAAGCAGCAGTGCTAACCACTGAGCCACTGTGCTGCCTAATAGAATCATAGAATCCCTACAGCGTGAAGCAGGCCATTCAACCCACACTGATCCGAAGAGCAGCCCCTAACCTATTCCCATAACTCTATATTTATCATGGCTGACATATCTAGGCTGCATATCGCTGGACAGCATGGGTAATTTATCATGGCAAATCCACATAAGCCTGCACATCATTGGTCTATGGGAGGAAACTGGAGCACTCAGGAAACCTACACAAACACAGGGACAATGTGCAAACATCACCCAGTTGCCCAAGGATGGAATTAAACCTGTGCCCCTCTTGTTGTGAGGCAGCAGTGTTAACCATTGTACCACTGGACATGGCCAACCCCAATCCGTGTCACACTTAGAAATCAAAATCCAAAATCATGACCTTAGATCGAATATTAAAGTATGGCTGGTTTGTAGATCAAGCCTGAAAGTTTCTTTTGATCAAATGAGCTAAGGTATGCTGAATGAGCTAAATTTGGCAGCAGATAAACACTACCAAGAGTTGGGGGTTGCAACTACTGCATGCTGTTATGATCCACTGTGATATCACGTAGATAGCACTGAACCTGCTTCTATCTCTCTGCTGTACTCCCATGTATTAGCCAACATTGAAAATTATTAAGCAGCAATGTAAATGATGAGAAACACTGCAGGATTTTCTCTGGCAAAGTTTCAATGAGAAGTTGGCATGACATGTTTTGCCTCTGCCTGCTGTGAATGCGGCTGACCTCAGATCATTTCTTTGGGGGTCAGACTAATGCCAAGTCTTTTTCAAGGCTGTCAGTGGGGTTGCTGCCCTCGGAAGGAAGATTGATTGGGAGGAGGGACTGTAATAGCAACAGCAGCCAACATGTTTGGAGGAGCATTTGAAGAAGAATCCAGATGATTACATCTGTGGACGTTTAACCAGACATGCTGCTGCTGCCGCATATTTAAACAACAACAATGTGGATGACATGGAAATGATAAAATTAGAATGATCAGCAAATTAAAAATAGTTGTTACAGGCAAAGCACTGAATAGATCAAAATACAGAAAGTTTACTTGCACAGAAGGATGCCATTCAAACAGTTGAAACAGAAGCATCCAGACTAATTCCAGTTTCCAGCTCTTGGTCTGTAGTCCAACAGGTTAGGGTACTTTAAATGTATATCAAACCAATTTCTGCTTTTTTTTATCTCAACCACCCTTTCAGGCAATGGGTTCTAGGTTCCCAACACCCTCTAGGTACAAATAGAATCACATCTAACCTTTCTGGCAATTTCTTTAATCTGTTCACTTGTAGAAATAGGACTTTTTCATCTAGTCTTTCCACACTCCTCAATTTCTGCACATCAATTACATCCTCCCTCAGCCTCAACAAAAGCAAAAAAGTTACTGCAGATCATGGAACCCTGAAATAAAATAAAACAGAAGATGCAGGAAACACTGATCAGGTCAGCTGTACCACCCCACCATGTGGTCCCATTGCCCACCCTATTCCTCTGCACCATGGTCCATTACGCACCCTCATCAACTCCTACCCATTTATCTATCACCAAGTCATTTATTTAGCTCCATGCCACCTTACGCCCGTCTACCCACTTCCACTATCCCACTGTATGCTGATCTACCAACCATCGTAGGCCCTCATGCCCTATCCAAATCTATCCATCACCAGTGGTCCTATAACTCCTAAGGCACTGATTATCTCCCGGATCTGTCTGGGCCATCTCACTTGGTATCCAACATGGGCAAAACACAGGAGGTACACAGTGACTGTTGCTGACACTATTGGAAAAGATTATCATTTGTAATAAAAAGAATTAGATTTAGTTTTGATTATTACGTGTGCTGAAGTACAAAAGTGCAGAAGTATTGTGAAAACTGTTTAATGTCACCAGAAAAGGCACCATCTTAGGAGCAAATACCCTAGGTACAGAACCAGATAAACAAGGTAGAAAGAACGAACAAGTTAAAAGTTAAACATTACGGTAATTCTTAGTAGTAAGTGGAAAAGTAAAGAAATAAAGCTAAAAGTCAAACTATACACTCTCTCAAAAGTGCTTAACCACTCTGTGACAACACCTCCTAAGGGAGCTCGATCTCCTGTCTGCAAAGCTTCTCCCACACCAGATGTACCATACCACCACCAAAGCCACCGATGTTCCTGTGGATCCATCTGGAGTATCGATTTGGGCCTATTGCTCTGCTCCAGCTGACCGACGCCAGCCACATATGCCACATTCTCTACCACTGCAGAGGAGAGACAATACAATGAAATGTCTTCAAAAATGTCATAGAAGTGCTAAACCCTCAATAATTAAGCTTTTATGGAATCTGACAGTCCCATTCAATAAGCATTTGGAGTTCTTGATCAAATCGTTCACTTGATAGTCATCCCGTTGTGAAAATGATGGATTAGAAAATTGATCATGTTGCTCAAATCCTACTATGGTTTTATAAGCAGATAATTTGAAACACCAAGAAGTGTGGCTTTGTCTCTAACTCCACATTTTTTGTACTATTCCTTGAAAACTTTGGCAGTGACAATGGATTTATGCATTCCTTATACACAAGCATGTTTTGTTTTACAATTCCAAAGGTAGCCTTAGCTCTCCTAAAGGAACCTTACCCCAAAGTTATCTCAGGATCAGATCCAAAACGGTACCTTGCTTTTCCAAAAAGGAATAAATATAGACTTTTTCTCCATCCCTCACCCTCCCAAATTCCCCAACCCCCACCAAAACTAGCCAATACAATCTAATGCCCTCTCCCTACCCTCCATGTCACCGGAGACACCCTATGCCAGCTTAGCATCATATGTTAACCACTGTCTTTTCCCTCTTCACCTACCATGCCACCTCATTGAGTTTCCACAAGTACTGATATAAATTGGAGAAATACTATATACTTTTATTGCTTCAAAGAGGTGACAATACTAGTTCAATACTTTTAAAAACTCTAAGAGATTTGTTAAACATGATTTGCCTTTCATAAACCCACATGTGTTTTGTTGGATCGCATTAATTCTTTCCAAATGCTCTGTTATCACAACTTTTAGAACTGACGCTAGCATTTTCCACACAATTGATGTTAGGATAACTAGTCTGCAATTCTCTTTTTTTTTAAAACCTTCTTCCCTTTTTAAATAGCAGTGTTACATTTGCCACCCTCTAATCAGTAAAATCTGTTCCAGGGTCTGTAGAATTTTCCAACATGATAACCAATGCATCCAATACTTCCAAGGCCACTTCTTTTATACTCTCAAACATAGATCATCAAGTCCTGGTGAGGTGGTAGCATTTAACTCCAGCAATTTCTGCAGCACCATTTTCTCACTATTATTGATTTCTTTAAGTGTTGTTCTGAAAATTAGTATTTTTTTTTCATGAGATATTTAGTAGGTTAGTGCCATAGTCCAAAGCATGCCCTTATGGATTTGTGGTGAAGTTTCTGCCCAATGCCCTGATATCATCATGACCCTCCATCAATATGTATTCATTTTAGGCTTCAGCTGAGAACCCACTCCTGTTTTCTTGTCAAGTTTTCTCATTGTCTGGTTTGTTCAGCATGTTTAATAAGAAGGGAAACTGAATAATAATGAGGTGAGTTGATCTGTTAACTAGATGTCTAATAAACCATAATCCTCTTTAACCACCAATCCACTACCACAATGAGAAACCATGCCTCATGTTAAAAGCATGAAAGATGCAGCAACATGCTCCTGATGTCAAGATAAGCTGCAGTGGACTTCTCATCTGATTCTGACAGATTTTCTGCTAGACTCCGTGAAGATTTCATCCATTATTTATTGCATGACAGCAATGAGGTCCAAGTTACAGTAACCAGCTAGACGTTGTTGCTGAGACTATTTGGAAAGATAGATAACTCGTCTGTCTGCTTTGAGATCCAGATTTATTCTCCATCCAAGATTGTATGTCATCATCAAATTGGATGGAGCTGAACTTATTAGATTCAAATCGCCTCAAATATATCCTCAGCATGGACCAGCATTTAAAGTGACTATTACAGAATAAAAGATTTAATGCTAATTAAGTCATGAAAATGTATGTAGACAAAGCATACTTATTCTGAATAAAAGTCAAAATTTTATGGTCACAGGTTTTAAGGTGGCTCTTTAAAGGAGCAAGTAAAGACATGCTGCCTTATGTGTAGTGATAATGGGAACTGCAGATGCTGGAGAATCCAAGATAATAAAATGTGAGGCTGGATGAACACAGCAGTCCAAGCAGCATCTCAGGAGCACAAAAGCTGACGTTTCCGGCCTAGACCCTTCATCAGAGAGGGGGATGGGGAGAGGGAACTGGAATAAATAGAGAGAGAGGGGGAGGCGGACCGAAGATGGAGAGAAAAGAAGATAGGTGGAGAGGAGAGTATAGGTGGGGAGGTAGGGAGGGGATAGGTCAGTCCCGGGAAGATGCACAGGTCAAGGAGGTGAGATGAGGTTAGTAGGTAGGAGATGGAGGTGCGGCTTGAGGTGGGAGGAAGGGATGGGTGAGAGGAAGAACAGGTTAGGGAGGCAGAGATAGGTTGGACTGGTTTTGGGATGCAGTGGGTGGAGGGGAAGAGCTGGGCTGGTTGTGTGGCGCAGTGGAGCAAGGGGACGAACTGGGCTGGTTTTGGGATGCGGTGGGGGAAGGGGAGATTTTGAAGCTGGTAAAGTCCACATTGATACCATTGGGCTGCAGGGTTCCCAAGCGGAAAATGAGTTGCTGTTCCTGCAACCTTTGGGTGACATCATTGTGGCACTGCAGGAGGCCCATGATGGACATGACATCTAAAGAATGGGAGGGGGAGTGGAAATGGTTCACAACTGGGAGGTGCAGCCTGTGTGCAACTTGTTTCTTAACAAAAGATCTGAGAAGGAAAAGCCTGAGAGGCTAAGGTGTCAACAATGATTTAACATGTTTTTAAATATTTCCGATATATAACATGACACTTATGGATGCTAACTCTTCAGTTTTCCATTGTTGACTATCTTTCCTTTGCTCTTAAAGCTCCCAGTTTTTCCTTGACAGAGGAGAAATTTGAAGATGCATTGCTCTGAAATATTTTGTACCTGTACTATTCCAGGTGGATCAACAACAACTATCATCATACCTGCTGAGAAATATCTGCTTTTACAAGATTTCATTCCAACTAAAATGTAAATTCAACTAAGAAACATAAGGCCCGTACTGAATTGAGTTTTTGTCACTTCAATACTATCTGTCCCTCCACTTATCTTTGTATCATTTGCAAACTTAGCCAGAATGTCCTCGGTTCCTTTATCTAGGTCATTGCTGTATAAAGTGAAAAGTTGTGGTCTCAACATTGACCCTTGTAGAAAACATTAGTCACTGGCTGTCTTCCTGAGAAGGACCCTTTTATCCTGATTTTGGGACCTATATCAGGTTGGAAAAGGCACAGAATCTCTCCACAATATTATGAAAATTCAAATCTAACTGTAAGTTGTTTCAAAAGATGGGTAGGATCACTTTAATAATTCTGTTCATAGTTGATGATTTTTTTGGCTCTATGTCACACCATGATTGTTACTTTTAAAGCCTGGTAACTAGGAAATTAGTGAAGATAATGGAACGAAAAAGCAATGTTTTTATTTCAAGGGCTTGATGCAGCTAAAGAGAGTTTTGGAAGTGAGGCTGACTGACTTCAGCTAAAGAAAGAAAACCCATTCCAAGCAGGTCAGCAGTGCAAAGCCTGTGCTAACTTAACAGCTACTTGCAATTTTAAAAAAAATTTACACTGGTGCTAAAACTACTCTCAATTCTTAGACACAATGATATGAAGAATGAATTGTTAATTCAGCAGGGAGTGCCTGTATTGATATAAGCATGTTATAATAAGAGCAGTTGCAGTGGTTGGCGCTGCTATATTTCATTTTACTTTATTTGAATTTCTTGCAGTCACATGTGGCACAATTCTACTTTTATGATGGAGCAGAGGTGAAAAGGCAGGCAGCTTTCCTCAATCAGTATAAAATTGGCAAGTGTCATGCATTTCAATTAGCACATGATGATATCTGCAGCTTTTACTTGACACTAGTGACCACCACAACATTCCACTTATTAATTGATCAAGGGACAAGATTCTGTGCATTACATTTCAGGCACACACCAGGTGCTGAAGGTGATAAAGCATCTGATTATTGGATAAGGGTTCTGTCAGAATTAAAGACTTATTTTCATGACATAGCTTTGAACAGTCCCTATGAAATGAAAAGCTCATTTTTGCTGATGATTTTCTTCGAACATTTTGCTTACTAGTTTCAAAAAAATATCTAGGCTGGGAGAAAATTCTGTTTGACTGACGGTCAAAATCATTCATTAGTTGCAGAAAAGCAATGAACTACAAGTATTGGGTAGTTTGAGTGACCATTGGAGAGATTGTACGGGCATGGGGTATGTGATGGTTAGAGAGGAGAAGGTATGTAAAATCTCCAAGTGGATATCCAATCAGATTAGTTTCTGATTCTTTCTCCTTGTTCTTGCTTCATGCTAACTTACATCATTCCTTGATTTTCTACTTGAAAGCAGAGGATGCTGAAAACAAGACTCTTCGACATCTTTTCATTGTTTTGTTTCCCTGGAAAATGCAGCTCATGGGGCCTTTGATGTGGCGCTGGAGATTCTGACTTTTTAAAGCTAAAACACCCACTGAGAGGTTCATAGCTGAAGTAAATAATCATAAAACTATTTGAATTGATCTTTCACTGACATTAGTCCATATTACAGCCATATGTTAGTTGTTTGGCATCATCTACTTACTTGCTTCTTAAATGCTTACTCCTTCACTTTTTACTGGACTCGTTTTGTTGCTGGGCAAGATGTTTTGTTGTGGGTCAGAGCTTCCGCATGCTGATTTGTCACCATAATGGGCATATCCCAAATTCCGGAGATAGCCCTTGAACCAACAGGAGTTCCAGGGCAATGCAAGATCAGACCCCTTCATTGTGGGAGTGGGACAATCTTGCTGCAGTGGCCGAAGGACAGCAATGAGCACAATGGACTGCTCCTCAGCTCATTTCTTACTGACACTCTGATCTTCCTGAACTGGTAACCCCACCAGCCTGGCTCCTCACTGGGAGTTATTACAAAATTAAATGGACTAAATCATGACTCGGCAAATTCAGAATGTAACACAATCTGGCCCAACCATGAGCCCAGCCCACTGTAGGGGTCTGATGAGTAGTCAGGAGGGACAGTAAAACATGTAGGCAAAAGAAGTTCTTCCTTCCCCTCTACCAAAACTTTTCAAAATTGCCGGAAAGGATTGGAATGGGGCAGCATGGTGGCTCAGTGGTTAACACTGCTGCCTCACAGGGTCGATTCCACCCTCGAGGGACCATCCATTTGGAGTTTGCACATTCTCTTGTCTGTGTGGATTTTCTCCAGGTGCTCCAGTGTCCTCCCACATTCCAAAGATGTGTAGGTTAGATGGATTGGCCATGCTAAATTGCTCCGTAGTGTCCAGAGATGTGTAGGTTAGGTGGCTATGATGTGGAGACGCCAATGTTGGACTGGGTTGAAAGAAGTCAGAAATCACAAGACATAAGGTTATAGTCCAACAGGTTCATTAGAAATCACAAGCTTTTGGAGCTTATCCCCTTCAACAGCAGGGCTATGCTCTGAAAGCTTGTGATTTCAAATAAACCTGTTGAGCTATAACCTGATGTTCTGTGACTTCTAACTAGGTTAGATGGATTAGCGTCAGGAAATGCAAGGTCACAGATATGAGCTGGGGGTGGGAGTGGGTCGGGGTGGGGTGCTCTTTGGAAGGTTGGTGTGGACTCAAAGGGCCGAATGGCAGATTCTAGATTCCTTCCTAAATTTCCAACCAGGCTCCCAGCCCCATACATACCATATAATTTCAACATCGAAAATTGGCTAGAAATTCTCAGTTTAGAAGTTATCCAATTTCTCTTCGCATTAAACGCAAATGGATTTGGCCAAGTTTCAATTTATCTGCCATCGGGGAGTGGATGCACCACTTTGAAAAGTTGCAACAATGCATTCTAACTTCCACCCTGTGATGGCAACCTCCCCTTCCCCTGGACCATGCTCCGTCTTGAGCTGGAAGCCTACAAGCTGAATTCAATGATGGCACAGTGGAAGACAAAGCCTGTGCAAGGCCTAGTTCCACACATAGTTAGAACACACCAGCCCAGATCTCTCTGGCTAGTCACAATTACAAAGGTTCTGGTGCCCTCTGAAAAAGGTGCCAACTCTTAAATGGGCGACTTTGGTGAGTTCCACTGACTGACTTGAATAATTAACTTGGAAAATTTAGAGTCAGAAAATCCTGGTCTAACACCTGGCTAGCTATTAAAGTGAAACCCCAGTCACTCACACTGACATCCCCTGCAAACAACTGACACCCTTCCATCTGGACTCGAGTTGACTCCATCAATCATGTCTGTGAACATGAAACAACAGCCCGTTCTCCACTGGGCTCAATCCAAGCTGATTCTTCTCGTACTTCTGGACCTGACCTAAACTCCCATAACCATTCCAGACTTGCTCCAAGAACCCATGCTCCTCCCCCAACCCGCAGTAGTCTCTAACATTCTCAGTGCTCTAGACATGACCTGAAGCTGACCTGGAGATGCGTATGGAGTCATTGTCTTTGGGGGTATCCTTTGCCCATCGGATGCAGCCAGCTGAAGGTCAAAAATCTCTTCTTTCCCAACTACTGTCTACGAGAAACATACCACCCTCACTCCAACAACCCCAATCCTCTCCATCAGCTTTCTATACCCTAAATGACCCAAAACTTCAGACTTATCCTCTGCCTTCTTCCATAACACCCCATACTGTACCTCAATACCTACAATGGAGCAAATGGCACTGGTGGAATAACCAGATAGATTAATTGCCATCTCCCAAGCATTGGACTTTGTCCCTAACAGTGCTTGTCCCACAGTTTGGCTAATTAACTAGGCCCCTGCACCTTGTTTGTGGGTGGCATTCCAATGGATATGTTGGCTTCTGGCGGATAGTCCTTCCAGACAGATGAGCTATCGGCTCCAAAATAATAAAATGTGAGGCTGGATGAACACAGCAGGCCAAGCAGCATCTCAGGAGCACAAAAGCTGATGTTTCGGGCCTAGACCCTTCATCTCTCTGATGAAGGGTCTAGGCCCGAAACGTCAGCTTTTGTGCTCCTGAGGTGCTGCTTGGCCTGCTGTGTTCATCCAGCCTCACATTTTATTATCTTGGAATTCTCCAGCATCTGCAGTTCCCATTATCTCTGAAGCTATTGGCTCCATCCAGTTTTCACGCTCAATTCCTAATTCTGGTTGCACTTTTACCTAAATACTCCAATGAGGAGGTGATGTTTTCCAACATTCGGATTTTTCACATTCTCTACAAAGCAAAGGAAATTGGAGCCCCAGCAAGCATTCAAAGACTATTGAACTTTTAGCTTTATTCCTTTATTTTTCTAGTTTATGTTAAGAAGGATTTTAATGTTAACTATTCCCTTATTTCTTTATTTTTCTACTTATTGAATGAAGGAAAGTAATGCTTAACTTTTTAAACTTTGTTTCTTTTACTACTTTGTATCTGTGTTTTTATGTAGCTAGGTACCTTTATACTTTAGATGGCACCTTGAGTGCCAACATTAGACACTTTACGCTTTACTCCTGTACTCGAGTACATGTGGTAATAAAATCTAAATCTAAATCTAATCTTAACCAAGGACACAGCCATAAACCAACATCCACACAATTTGAATGGAATTGGTATGCGCCCAATCAGTTCAGCTGAAGTTTCATTACTATTTTATGAATGGGATATGAGAGCCAATCAGGGAGACAGTGGGTAGGAATAACATCTGTGTCCAGAGGCACAGGCTGTAATCCTGGGGCCAAGCATTCAAAACCCATCATAGCTGCTGATGGAATTTAAATTGACAATAAAGAAAATTCTGTGTTTCAAAAGCTACTCTCAGTAACAGTTGACAGTGAATTTTGTTGTCAACTGTTGTAAAATTGCATCTGATTATGATTCCTTTATGGAGCTGTCCATCGTCTGTTGCAATGTGGTTGACTCTTAACTCCCCTCTGAAATGGCATAGCAAGCCACAGAAATCAAAGTCAATTAGGCTTGGGAAATAAATGCTCCTCTTGCCAATGACACTCGCTGCCTGTGAAAGGATACATACAAACATACACTACAAACACAAAATAGTCAAAATAGAGCATTTGCAAGTATGACACCTTTAACGTGACTCTGGTGCTCTTGTGCATCCTTATTTCTCTTTACCCAATATTAGTTGTCACGTCTTAATTCAATCAGCTGGTCCACACACTATTATTACCTTCCTGAACCCTCCATTAAGAGCTTTTGTAAAAATCTATCACTTCAACCAAAATTTTAGTTACCCGTTTAATAATTCCTTCTTTGCCTCATATTTTCCCATGAAAAAGGAAAGGTTTTGGAATTTAACATAACTCAGCCATATTCAAATGCTATTTTCTGATTTCTTTACATGGCATAACAAAGTCAAAATATTTGGATTTCATACTTCAAGGTTAGAGTATTTGGCCCACATTTACAAAGTTGCTAGGGTCTCTGAAATGAATTGCTGTTTAATGCAATGTGCAGGTTACTAAAATGTACAGTACATTATATGCTTAAGCTCTAGCGATTAGTAAATTGTTTGACATTCTACTTCCTAGGAATATGAGCCAAGTGATACACAAGGCTTTAGATGAAGAGAAAAGTTATGTGGAGAGTTTAGTGAGGCTAAAGGTGGAAAATAAAACTATTCTGGGTGCAGAAAGGACTGCGTACCTATGATAAGAATGACAGTGCTACGACTGTGGTATGAGGGTAAAGCAGTCAAAAGGAAAATAGATACCAAAAATATAACAGGCTAGGGGGTGGGTTGGAGAAGTCACTGAAAGAGATGACGAAGGAGTGGGTTTTACAAAAACAGCAATAACAACTTGACAGCACCTTTAATGTAATAAAATGCCTCAATGTACTTTACATCATTGCCATAAGGTAAAATATGACACTACGCCTCGTAAGGAGACATTAGTGCGGATGATTAAAAGCTTGGTCAAAGTTGTTGGTTTAATGAAGTTTCTCGAAGGGGAAAAGCAATTCAGAGAATAGGAGTGTTTTGGGGAGCAATTTTCAGAATTAGGGCTCTGATAATTGACGTGTGGCTACTTGTGGTGGAGTGATTAAAATCAGGGATTCTCAGAATTAGAGGAACACAGGTGTATCAGATATCATATAAAGATATGGCCAAAAAAAGTTTGGAAGACCTCAAGTTTAAGGAGGATAGAATGTGAATACCAGCCAGAATGATGTTGGAACAAGGAGAGATTTCAAATTAGGAGAGATACATTCTCCCCGTGTCGGTGTGTGTTTCTGCTGGGTGCCCTGGTTTCCTCCCACAGTCTCAAGATATGCAGGTTAGGTAGACTGGCCATGTAATTGAATGGGGATGTGCAGGTTAGGTGGGTTAGCCTTGGGAAGTGCAAAGTTATAGAGATGGGTCTGGGTGGGATGCTCTTTGGAGGTTTGGTTGGTGTGGACCTATAGAGCCAAATGGCCTGTTTCCACACTGTAGGGGTTCTATAGTTCCATTGGTTCTATGGATTCTATGGTTCAAAGGTACCCAAAAGGTTAAAGGTTCTTCTTCTGAAAGAGAAGTGAGGAATCGATAACGCATTTATGATACAACTGAGAAAGTGGAGGGCTGGAGGAATTCAGAGGTGCAGCAGTGAGAGCCTATAAAGGGATACATAATCAAAAAGATGGCTTGCAAAATCAATGTACTTGAGGAAAAAAGGCAGTGAAGACAAGAATGATGGAGGAGCGTCACTTTACTTACTATAAAATATATTGGTTGGGTTTAGATCAGACTGATAAGTGCAGATAATAAAATGTGAGGCTGATGAACACAGCAGGAAGAACAGGTTAGGGAAGCAGAGACAAGTTGGACTGGTTTTGGGATGCAGTGGGTGGAGGGGGAGAGCTGGGCTGGTTGTGTGGTGCAGTTGGGGGGTGGGGGGGGGGGGAAGGGAAGGGGATGAACTGGGCTGGTTTTGGGATGCAGTGGGTGGAGGGGGAGAGCTGGGCTGGTTGTGTGGTGCAGTTGGGGGGTGGGGGGGGGGGGAAGGGAAGGGGATGAACTGGGCTGGTTTTGGGATGCAGTGGGGGAAATCTCCCCTTCCCCCGTTCTTCCTCTCACCCATCCCTTCCTCCCACCCCAAGCCACACCTCCATCTCCTACCTACTAACCTCATCCCACCTCCTTAACCTGTCTTCCCTGGACTGACCTATCCCCTCCCTACCTATACTCTCCTCTCCACCTATCTTCTTTTCTCTCCATCTTCGGTCCACCTCCCTCTCTCCCTATTTATTCCAGAACCCTCACCCCATCCCCCTCTCTAACGAAGGGTCTAGGCCCGAAACGTCAGCTTTTGTGCTCCTGAGATGCTGCTTGGCCTGCTGTGTTCATTCAGCCTGACATTTTATTATCTTGGAATTCTCCAGCATCTGCAGTTCCCATTATCACTGATTATAAGCGCAACTATTTAAAGGGGTGTCCAAATGAGCTCCCATTTTGTAGAAGTATACTGGAACATCAGGCAAGTTTTGATCTTGTCTTTTTCAAAACCTCTATTCTGTTACAAACATAAAATATGTTGGAAGCAGCCAGAGGGGTGAATTTAAGTCAAAGAGATGCTGCAACATGCTGGGAGATAATGTCATCAACTCAGGGTAGCCAGAAATACAATTTCTTATGTTCATCTGGTTCTGGAATCGTATGGAACTGCACCAAGATCGAGGGATACCCCCTGTCAGTGGAATTACCGGAGTGATACAGAAGTGAGGGGTCTTAGCACACAAGCTAGCTGAATGCCAACAAGAAATGCAGCAATGTTTTTAACAATATAATCAATCAAAATTCCCTGAGGCCAGGACAACATTTGAGTACAGAACGAAGTGTTGGAAGAGTAATTAATCCTACCAAAGGACTGTCTTCCCTAATATAGAGGAAAATAGCACATCAGATCAAAAGGAAGCAAATATGCATGGTGGTCTGACAGGATTGGGATGTCTGGGCACTGGATTAATAGAGTAATTGTGACCTTAGTTATAAAGCATATAGGTCATTAATTGAGTGTCAATTACATATTGCCTTTCATTTTCATCTCCTCCGATCTAATCTGTTAAGAGAAAATGAAGAAGTGAATAAACAGTTGAATTATTTACTTAGAGATGGTAAGAACTGCCAATGCTGGAGTCAGAGATAACAGTGAGGAGTTGGAGGAGCACAGCAGGCCAGGCAGCATCAGAAGAGCAAGACAGTTGACGTTTTGGGTCGGGACCCTTCTTCAAAAATGGGGGAAGGAGGAAGGGAGCTGCAAAATAGAGGGAGGCGGGTGGGGTTGTGGAAGGTAGGTGGATGCAGGTAGACAGTGGTGGGGATTGGTCAGTGAGGTGGGAGGAGCAGATTTGTGGGAGAGAAGATGGACAGCTTGTGCCAGGTCAAGGAGGGGGGATTAGAGGGAGGGTTGGTCATGGGATGAGGTCAGGGGGAGGGAGATTTTTCTTAGAGTTAAGAAGTTTCCTTAATGATAAGTCTTTCTCTGCTCACTCCCTTGTGGTACTATCCATTCATATTCATCTTCTCCCTTCACAACTCTTATGACAGTCCAAAGAAACTATAAATTTGGAGAAAGCTGGTTAAGTTGCGCTGGACACAGAAACTAGGAGGAATCACAGAAATCCTGTGTGAAGGAGGACAACCTTATCACTGGAGAGCATTAAAACCTATCAATGTTATGAAGTACCTACACACTAAAAGGAAAAGTGATAAGCCAACATAAAAAGTGGGCAAAATCTGCAGGAATTGGCAGTTAGTATCAATGTTGTAGAACAACATATACTCAAGCACAAGCAGTGCCCAGCAAGGACACAAAATGTTATATCCGTAAAACTGTTCGTCATTTCCAGAAGTTGGTCAGCGTTTTTGAATAGCAAGATGTCAACTGCTTAGACATACATACGAAAATTAATGCAATAGAGCCACCAGCATTAGAAAAGATTTCTAATGTATTCCTCAGGGAAATTGGTAATTCAATCAGCTCCGTTTACAGAGTTATCGAGCCATTCAGCATAGAAACAGATCCTTAGGCCTAAATTATCCATTCCAACCAAGTTTCCTAAACTGAACTAATCCCATTTGCCTGCATTTGGCTCATATTTCTCTAAATCCTTCCTATCCCATGTACCTGTCCAAATGTCTTTTAAATGTTCTGATTGTGGCTGCCTTCACCACTCCCTCTAGCAGCTTGTTCATATATGCAGTGTCCTCTGTGTGAAAAAAATTTACCCCTTTGATCCCTTTTAAATCTTTCCCCTCTCACCTTAAAGCTATGCTGTCTGGCTTTGGGCTCCCCTACCCTAGGAAAAAGACCTTGGCTATTCATTTTATTCATACCCCTCATGATTTTAAGATCGCCCCTTCGCCTCCTATGCTTCATTAAAAAAAGTCAAATTATTCAGCCTCACCTTATAACTCAAACCCTCCAGCCCTGGCAACATCCTTGTAAATGTTTTTGTACCTTTTCTAGCTTAATAGCATCTTTCCTAAAACAGGGTGCCCAGAACTGTACTCAGTACTCCAAATGTGGGCTTACAAATGTCTTGTACAGTTGTAACATGACATCCCAAACTCCTGTATTCAACATTTTGTCTGATGAAGGCATGCATGCCAAATATATTCTTCACCACCCCATCTACCTGAAACACCATTTTCAAGGAACTATGTACCTGTAACCCTACATCTGTTTGCCAACACTGCCCAGGGCCCTACCATTAACAATGTAAGTCCTGCCTTGGCTTGACTGACCAAAATGCAACAATTTGCATTTATCTGAATTAAGCTCCATCTGCTATTCCTTGTCCTGCTCAGGTTTAATTGAACCTGTTTAGGTCAATGGATATCACGTTAATTTCAAGCTTGATACAGGTGCAAATGTCACTATTGTTTCAGATTGAATACCATGGCTGTAATGGCATTATCATAAAGTCCCACCCGTTCCAGAGGTGTGTAATTACATCTGGTTTAGGAAAATAGCAAATACCGTGGCTGAGGAAACAGAAGCCTACAGAGATAAACCACGTGGTCAAGTTGACATTACATAGAAAGCAGGAGTAGGCTCTTCAACAGTGCTCCATTGCTCATTACGAAAATGGGTGATCATCTAACTCAATAGCTTGTTCCAGTTTTCCTCAGTCTCCCTTGATCTCCTTAGCTCCAAGTGTTACATGCAACTCCTTCTCGAAATCATACAAATGTTTTGACCTTGACTACTTATACCGGTAACAGACTTACCACTCTCTGGGTAAAGAAAATTCTCAAGAATAACTCAAGATTAAAAGCATACTATAAGCAACTGCGCCGGATAGTAGAAAGTGTATATGCACTTTTCAGGAAATCTTGCTCTTTGAGTGAAAATGCGTTTTTCCCTCAACCTTCAAAAAGGTTGAAGAATTTGAACATCAAGAGATAGTTTCTTTGAGAAGTGACACACTAAATTATTCATGGGAGTAACAAAACTCAATTCCAAATACAGCATCATGTTAGAGAAGGACGCAAAAATGGAAAATTCTACATCACATAATGAATCAAGTTCAAAATTAATTTAAGGAAATGACCAGATTGGATGTAATTTCCCAACTGACAAAACCAATCATATTCAGGCATAGTTACCGTATCATCCCAATGAGCCGATCAGAATTAGTATTGACTAAACACTAATCATCGAGATGGTAGTGCAGAAATTTCACCCTATGTCTTTAGTAGTTATGACATCAGTCAAATTATCTATAAAGTAGAACTGTCACTAAGCCTGACGGAAACATTATCTCTGGCAGGTGCTTTGAACCTCAAAGAACTGCTACTTTGGATTATTTAACTTCCAGAGATTTTTTTCAATGGACTATGTTCAATATTACACAAAATTTAGAGGTTGTCATAGGCAACTTAGATGTTAGTCTGATACATTTGAAAGATGGAGAAAGCACATAGTCAGAGGGACTAAAATAACAGTGTGAAGCTGGATGAACACAGCAGGCCAAGCAGCATCAGAGGAGCAGGAAAGCTTGATGTTTCAGGTCAGGACCCTTCTTCAGAAATGGGGAGGGGAAGGGGATTCTGAAATAAATAGGAAGACGGGGGAGGCGGAAAGAAGATGGATAAAAGAGAAGATAGCGTGAAAGGAGACAGATAGGTTAAAGAGGTGGGGTTAGAGCCAGTGAAGGTGAATGTAGCTGGGGAGTTAGAGAGGGGTTGGTCAGTCCAGGGAGGACGGACAGGTCAGGGGGACAGGATGAGGTTAGTGGGCAGGGTATGGGGGTGGGGCTTGAGGTGGGAGAAATAGTTAGGGAGGCAGGGACTAGCTGGGCTAGTTTTGGCATGTGGTCGGGGGATTCTGTTCGCAACAAAACAACTACACATCCCAGTCACAAACCATTTCAATTCCCCCCACTCAATTCTCGGACGACATATCCATCCTGGGCCTCCTGCATTGCCACAATGATGCCACCCGAAAGATGCAGGAACAGCATCTCATATTTCACTCGGGAACTCTGCAACCCACGGGTATCAATGTGGGTTTCACAAGCTTCAAAATCTCCCCTCCCCCAACCACATGCCAAAACAAGCCCAGCTAGTGCCTGCCTCCCGAACCATTCCTCTCACCTTAAGCCCCAACCCACTAACCTCATCCCACCCCCCCCAACTTGTCCGTCCTCCCTGGACTGACCTATCCCCTCCCTAACTCCCCACCTTCACCGGCTCTAACCCTGCCTCTTTGACCTGTCTGTCTCCTCTCACCCTCTCTTCTCCTTTATACATCTTCTATCCGCCTCCCCCTGTCTCCCTATTTATTTCAGAATCCCCTTCCCCTCCCCCATCCCTGAAGAAGGGTCCTGACCCAAAACATCAAGCTTTCCTGCTCCTCTCATGCTGCTTGGCCTGCTGTGTTCATCCAGCTTCACACCGTGTTATCTCAGATTCCCCAGCATCGGCAGTTCCTACTATCTCAGTCAGAGGGGCTATGCAGTTTCAAAATATCTACAGTCTGAATGACAAGTGTGAATTTTCTAAGAATCTATTAATTTCTTGGGATGTATTGTCAAGGATAGAATAATGTCAGATCCACAGAAAATGAAGTTTGCTGAGGAGTTTCCAATTCCAAAATTTGTTCATGGCCTGTAAAGATTTCTGACCATGATAAACAAAATGGTAAAATATTTGCCTCATTTGGCAATGATGACTGAACCCCTGAGGCAACACTTTAAGAGGATCCAAGGATGATACTGGAACTCAAGTCAGGTGATTGCATTTCAAAAGATCAAAGGCATAGCGATGACCACTACAAAACATCCTTCCCAGTACCATATCTACAACCGATTCAGCTAGAAGCATTGGATCAGTGGTCTTTCATGATCAACCAGATGGGTGTTGAAATCATGTTTCTTTGATTTTTAGAGCCTTGCCGAACACTAAGACACGTTAAGCAGTTATCAAGAAGGAAGAGATAATGGGAACTGCAGATGCTGGGGAAACCAAGACAACAAAATGTGAGGCTGGATGACCACAGCAGGCCAAGCAGCATCTCAGGAGCACAAAAGCTGACGTTTCGGGCCTCGACCCTTCACCTGATGAAGGGTCTAGGCCCGAAACGTCAGCTTTTGTGCTCCTGAGATGCTGCTTGGCCTGCTGTGTTCATCCAGCCTCACATTTTGTTATCAAGAAGGAAGCTCTCTTGATCAAATGGTGTTACAAGATATTTTCTGACTTTTTGCTTGGGCTGAAAGTTTTCGTAGAATCTGATCATAAACTATTCAATAAGGAAGAGTTGGCATGGATGCCAACATGGAGAAAGAGATTTCATCTTTATCTTATCAGGTTTGTCTATAAGACTAAACATTTCAGGTGAACCTATAAACAACAGCAGATGTGTTCCCCAGAGTGACAGGTGACAGCCTTACAACAAATGGCCAGGAATTTGTTGATGAGGGTGAATCATGTACTCAGGCCACTGCAATCCAGTGACCAGCAACCCAAAACAGATTCAATCAGATCCAACAGGAATGGAGGAAATGCCGAGTCTATGGTTTCAGCTGTCAGAATTGTATTGAAGGTTGGCTTGACCTAATGCACATCGGGTTATCGCGAACATCTTGGGCTGATAAAACCATTTAACAAGACAATTACTGCAAGTCTGGATTTTATCCTCAAGTGCTCAAAAGAAATACTCAGTTCTATATAAAAGCTTAATTAATCCTCACTTAGAGTGTCATGTTTAGTATTGGACTCCACACTAGAGGAATGTTATTATTATTATTATGTAGAGGATAAAATGCAGCTTGATCAGGTTGCTCATTCCTTTTACAAAAACAAAAAATAGGGATATATAAAGGAAGACTTAAGAAACAAAGTCAAAGTTAAAACAATGCAGCTTCTTTCTCTGTTACATCGATGACTGTATCGGCGCCGCTTCTTGCTTCCCAGAGGAGCTCGAACAGTTCATCCACTTCACTAACACCTTCCACCCCAACCTCAAGTTCACCTGGGCCATTTCCAACACATCCCTCACCTTCCTGGACCTCAGTCTCCATCTCAGGCAACCAGCTAGAAACTGATGCCCATTTCAAGCCCACCAACTCCCACTGCTACCTAGAATACACCTCCTCCCACCCACCCTCCTGCAAAAATTCCATCCCCTATTCCCAATTCCTCCACCTCCGCCACATCTGCTCCCAGGATGAGGCATTCCACTCCCGCACATCCCAGATGTCCACGTTCTTCAAGGACCGCAACATTCCCCCTGCAGTGGTCGAGAACGCCCTTGACTGTGTCTCCTGCAACACATCCCTTACTCCCTGCCCCCACCACAACCACCCCAAGAGGATCCTGCTCATTCTCACATACCACCCCACCAACCTCCGGATGCAACGCATCATCCTCCGACACTTCCGACATCTACAATCCGACCCCACCACCCAAGACATTTTTCCCATCCCCACCCTTGTCTGCCTTCTGGAGAGACCACTGTCTCCATGACTCCCTTGTCCGCTCCACACTCCCCTCCAACCCCACCACACCCAGCACCTTCCCCTGCAACCCCAGGAAGCCCTACACTTAACCCACACCTCCTCCCTCACCCCTATCCCAGGCCCCAAGATGACTTTCCATATTAAGCAGATGTTCACCTGCACATCTGCCAATGTGGTATACTGTATCCATTGTACCCGGTGTGGCTTCCTCTACATTGGGGAAAACAAACGGAGGCTTGGGGACCGCTTTGCAGAACACTGCTGCTCGGTTCGCAATAAACAACTGCACCTCCCAGTTGCAAACCATTTTAACTCCTCCTCCCATTCCTCAGACATCATGTCCATCATGGGCCTCCTGCAGTGCCACAATGATGCCACATGAAGGTTGCAGGAACAGCAACTCATATTCCGCTTGGGAACCCTGCAGCCCAATGGTATCAATGTGGACTTCACAAGCTTCAAAATCTCCCCTTCCCCCACTGCATCCCAAAACCAGCCCAACTCATCCCCTCCCCCCACTGCATCGCAAAACCAGCCCAGCCTGTCTCCGCATCCCTAACCTGTTCTTTCTCTCACTCATCCCTTCCTCTCACCTCAAGCCGGACCTCCATTTCCTACCTACTAACCTCATCCCACCTCCTTGACCTGTCTGTCTTCCCTGGACTGACCTATCCCCTCCCTACCTCCCCACCAATACTCTCCTCTCCACCTATCATCTTTTCTCTCCATCTTCGGTCCACCTACCCCTCTCTCCCAATTTATTCCAGAACCCTCTCCCCATTCCCCTCTCTGATGAAGGGTCTAGGCCCGAAACGTCAGCTTTTATGCTCCTGAGATGCTGCTTGGCCTGCTGTGTTCATCCAGCTTCACACTTTGTTATCTTGGATTCTCCAGCATCTGCAGTTCCCATTATCACAGCTGCTTTCAAATTTGTTCTTTGGTAAATGTTGCTGCGGCAAGGCCACAATGTATTAAGCATCCCCATTTGTCATTTAACTGAATGATTATGTTAGGTCATATCAGGGGGCCCTTCCATATTGGTGTCAGTTGAGTGTCACTAGTAGGCCATAAAGGGCAAGTACAGCAGATTTCTTCCCCTGAAGAACACAAATGAAGTAGATGGGCATCCTACATCTTGATCTATTTTGTTTATAAAATTTACAAGAATAATAGACTGAAAATTGGCTTTTGGGGAACACCAGTGTATGCCAACTTCCAAACTAAAATAATGTCCTTTCACTATACCACTTTCCTTAATGACACTAACCCAATTTTTTAAAACTCCATGTCAAAACCTTCCTCTTAATTCCATGGGCTGCCATCCTGTGGGGCACCTGGTCAAGTTTCTTCTGAGAATCTATGTATACACCATCTAGTATACTACCTTCACAGCCTTCACTGTTATCTCAAAGAATTCAATTATTAGTCAGACATGGTTTGTTTTTAATGTTTTTATGCTGGTTCTCCTTGAGAAATCTATGCTGTTCCAAACAAAAAAATTATTTTGCCAGGAACCTCACACCAGTCACGTTCAGCTGGCTGAACTGTGGTTTCCTGGTTTGTCCCTCTCACCTAATTTGAATAGTGGAATAACAGCAATCTGCCAGTCATCCACAATTATTCGTACATCAAAGAAAGATTGAAAGATGATTAAAACCTCTGCCATAGTACTTCTATCTTAACGCCAAATCAATTATCTAACTCCTTCCTTCAATACCACACCCCTCCACCCTGCTCACAAATGCATACACATAAACACACATAACATAGGGCGAAGCTGGATGAACACAGCAGTCCAAGCAGCAGAGGAGCAGGAAAGCTTAATGTTTCGGGTTGGGATCCCTCTTAAGAAAGGAGTCATAATACCTAAATACACAGTTACTTTTTGTGAAGTCTGTGAGAATTTAACAATGGTAAATTCTTGGATGGTGTGAAATAACTGGCGGGATTCTAAATAGGGAGGAGCATAACCTTAGATTACAGGACAATACAGATGGGCTGGTCAGATGAACTGAGCAGTGGCAAATAGAATTCAATCCAACTATGTGTGAGATGAAGCACATGGGCAGCACAAATAATGAAAGGGAATGCATGACAAATGGTAGAACTCTGGGAAGCACTGAGGACAGATGGACCTTGGTGTGCATGTCCACTCATTTCTTGAGGTAGCAGGACAGGTGGATAAAATGATTAAGCAGTCATATGGTATGCTTGTCTTTATTAGTCCAGCTGCAGAGTTTCAAAGCAGGGAGTTTATGCTAAGAAACTGTATAAAAAGGCAGGACATAAATTTGAAGAAAACACCTTATCCTCTGCCTGCGCACCCCATAGCCCGCAGGACTCAACATTGAGTTCTCCAATTTCAAAACAACCTTCCCACCCATCCTCCGGCTCCCTTATCAGCCCCACCTCCTCCATTCCATTCCACCTTCTACCCTCCCTTCCAGCCACCAAGCGGATTCATACTACCCATCGACCAGGTAGATAGTACCTACTACCAGTGTCCACTTATCACCACTATTCTCCTCCCCGCTTCTCTTTATCTGCAGCTCCCCTCACCCCCACATTCAGTCCTGAAGAAGAGTAATATCTGAAACATTGACTTTTCCTTTCCTCCAGATGCTGCCTGGTATGCTATGTACTTCCAGCCTCCTGTTTATCTACCTTGGATTCCAGCACCTGCAGTTTTTTGTCTCTTAAAAAGTTCATTTATCTATTTCCAGAGTATTCTGTGCAGTTCTGGAATTCACATTATAAAAAGGAATGTGATTATACTAGATGGGGTGCAAATGAGATATAGTAGAGTGTTGACTGGGCGGGACAGGTTCATTTATGAAGCGAGAATGGATAGACTGATTGCTTTCCTTGGAGCAGAGGTGACTGAGGGGGGATATGATTGAGATGGTTGAAATGGAGGGTCACAGACAGAGTAGGCAGGGAGGAACTTTTCCCATTCATGGAGCGATCAATGACCAGGGGTCATATATTTGAGGGTAGGGGCAGGAGGTGTAGAGGGAATGTGTTGAAAAGTATCAACCACAGGGTGATGGGAACCTGGAACTCACTATTTTTTAGAATGATAGAGGCAGAAACACACAAAACATTAGATATTTCTTCAAACGTACATTTGTAATGCCAAGGCATATAAGGCTCTGGGCTAAAAGGTGGAAAATAGATCTAGAATAGTTGTTGGCTGTTTTTGACTGGCAGAGTAGATGGGTCAAAGGGCCTTTTTCTGTACGGTCGACCTCTGTGGCTCCATGCATATCATAAGGTGGTGGAGGAATCCTATCACATGTATAACTGATAGCTCCTTATCATTTTTCAATGTACTCTATTTGCAGAAATATTATTAATCAATTATCTTCATTCAGCTCATAACCTATCAATAATGCAAAGATGGGCTTGCACAAAGCATATTGGCAATTATGATTAAAAACACATATGTTTAACTGTTTTGTGTTGAGAGATAAGTCTTTTGTAAATGGATAAACTAAATAAGTATTAAGCTTATACCCAGAGGTACAATAACAGAAAACGGTGCACATTCTTTGACTCAGGAAAAGAACATTAAAGAATATTACTATCTTTCTTGTCATCTTATGTTGTTTCTGCTCATTCTCTCCCTCACATTCACTTAGCCATCGATTTGAGGTTGTTCAGTGATAAATCTCATTTGCCAATAGTTCACTTGCTTGTCATGTTTACTGATACAGGTAACTCTCTGATAATGAGTTTAACTTTGAAAACTCTCAGTTGTAGAAGGAGTGAAATGAGATTAGAGTACATAATTCCAGCTCAAAATCATTGGCACAATGCACTAAATGGTATTCTGCTGCTTTCTAATTTCTGCCTTGCACCAAAGGAAAATAGTCAATATACTTGTCCTTCAAATGTTGGATATACATAAACATAAAGCTAATTTTGTTGTTCCCAAGTTTTTATTTATGAGAGAATTATTGCAATTATAGGCCTCTACAGCAGAGCCCTACATTATCTAACTATTTTAATGAACAGAATACAGCAGGTTAACAATAATTCCTTTATGGTGGGGTAGAGTTTTGCCCTAAATCACCAAATGTAGGAGATGCCAATGTGATCAAGTAATCTGCTGTTTATATACCCTCTCCAAACAGGGCAAGAGTGGCCAATCCCCTGCAGTAACTGAACTGAATAGGACTGGTCGCAGTGTTTATATGCATTGCCTCATTTTAAGTTAAAGAAGAATATGGGTTTCCAAACCAGGAAGTTAGGTTAAAATTGCTCCCAGTATCAACTTCGCTTGACTGAAAACAACTGTGGCAATTATCATCTCCTGTGTAAATTATATGGGCAGTACTGGATATATTCTATTAGAATCTGTGTGAGACTCATTTAGTTTTTGTGGACTGGATTAATTTGAACTGAATCAATACCAACATCCAACTTCTTCTCCTTCTTAGGAAGGCAGCAACTGTGATCAACATCTTGTCAGTGGTTGGTGCATAGCTCTTGATGGAAGTGACCCATGTTGGGAACGTAAAGAGTAAAACAGGTTCTTCAGCCTCAGAAATCAGGGTTGCACATGGTCCTCCAGATAGAAAGACATGCTGCACCTCAATACCACATCTCCAATCATTCGGCTCCACTCTGTATGTGCAGCGACTTGGTGAGTGTGCAGTGCATGTTACATCAAAAATGGAGTCCTTCCTGCACTCAGAACCCTTTCTCATCCAGATTATAAACCATTCAACATATCATTGCATTCAATAGACTGCAAAGTAATACTTACATGACAGATGATAAAGCAATGGTCTCCACCTCCCACAGCATCCTTGGATGTTTCCCAGGTGATGGGTTGTTTTTGGCCAGTATTCCACTCTTCAAGTCATTGTCACTAACTTCTGATTCATTGAGATACCAACGTTCAGTTCTCAAACACCCATGGCATGGCCATAGACTCACAGGATCATACAGGTTAGAAACAGGAACTTTGGCCCAACATGCCAATGCTGACCAACAAACAGGAAACTGTACTAATCCCATTTATCTGCACTTGTTCCACAGCCTACCATGCCCTGGCATTTAAGTACTCATTCGGATGTTTATTAAATGTTGAGAGAGCACCTAGCGCCCCCAACCACCCGCCCACCCCCCCCCCCCCCCCCCCCCCATCCTCTCAGGCAGCACCCTATTCTACGAATATATCTATCACCCTCCGCAAAAATAGGTTTTCCTCAGATCCCCTCAAAACCACTTACTCCTGACATTAAAGCTATGGTCTCTGGTCTTAGGCACATCTGTAATGGGGAAAAGATGCTTATGATGCAACCGGTCTATGCCTGTCATAATTTTATGTACCTCAATCAGATTCTCCTGCAGCCTCCTCTGCTCAAGAAAAAGAAACCAAGACTATCCAGTCTCTCCTCAAAACTGAGCTTTTTAAATCCCAAGCAACATCCTGGTGAATTTTCTCTGCACCCCACTCTGGTGTAATCACATTCTTCCAATAATGATGACCAGAACTGCACACTTTCATGACTTAACCAGTGTTATATAAAATTATAACGAGACTTCTTTGCTCCTATATTTTACACCCTGGCTAATGAAAACAAGCATCCTGCATGAATTCTTTATCACCCCATCTATCTGTGCTGATACCATCAATGGACTTGTACAGCAAGGGTCCCTTTGGTAATCCCTAGGGACCTATTGTTCACTAAGTATATCCTTCCTCTATCAGACCTTCGAAAATGCATCAACTCAAACATACCAGGATTAAATTCCATCTACCATTGCTCTGCCCAATTTACCAGCTGATCAATATCAGACGGTAGCCTGAGACCATCCTCCTCACTATCAGTGCCACTAATTTTCATGTCAACTACAAAATGGTGAATTATACTATACAGTTTAGCTGTCTGGGCATTCCCTGTTCCTTTTTCTGCTCAAGTCTCCGATGCCTGCTGGACTGTCCTAGTCCCCATTAGATTGGATTGAACCTTGATCCTGACTTTAATCTTCTCCATGACCCATCCCCCTGCCAGATCAGTTTAAAACCTCCCAGTAAGGATACTGAACCCATTTCAGTTCAAGTACAATCTATCCAGCTTGTGCAAGTACCATGTATCGCAGAAACTGTCTTCCTATATCATCCCCTTAGTCATGTGTTCACCCACCTTCCTATTCCTAGATTCAGTAGCATGCGACACTGGAAATAATTTGGAGATTACATCCAGAGTGGTCCTCCTCTTTCGTCTGCTACCTAGCTCTTTAAATTCTTGTCACAGGATCTAATTTCTGTTTTCATCCATGTCAACGTGTACAATGACTGCTGACTGTTCACCTTCCCCTTTCAGAATGACCTATAGCCGCTCTGAGGCATTCCCGACCCTGGCACAAGAGAGACAACATACTATTCCATATAGTGTCTTTTGCTGCCACAGAACTGCCTCCAGTTCCCCACATAATCGAGACACCTGTCATGAAAGCTACCTCAATCCTTTTCTTTCCCTGCTATGCAGCAGAGACAACTGTGGTGCAACAAACTTGGCTGTTGCTGCTTTCTCCTGGGAGGACCCTGAGAGGTCACCCCTCCCAACACAATATATCTGGTTGAGGGGGGATTGGCCACCAGGGACTCCTGCATCACCTGCCCACGCTTACTAGTCTTCATGATGGCTTTTCTGCCTGTGTAGCTCTTACTTGTGGTGCGAGTAACTCACAGAATATATTGTCTGCAATGTCCTCAGCATCACAGATACTTCAGAGTCTACAATCTAAAGTGCACCCACTGCTCCAGCTGCTCTACAAAGACAAATCAGAAGCTGCAGCTGAACATACTTCCTGCATGTGTGGTCACCGCGTTTTGCCTGTTTTCTCACATGTTGCAGGAAGCGCATTCCACAAGGCCTAGTTCTCCTGCCATTATGATCCTTACCAACAATAAGCTCGGAACAAATTACTTAAACTTACCCATTACTCACCAAATTAGATTTCTCACCTCATACTCTCTATTCATAAGAAGTATACCACAAAAATAAAGGCTTTACACTCTGTCTCCCTCCTGATACTCCTTTTTCATTCCCCAAACCTGGTTCCTAAGCAACCAATCCTCTTGCCCCATGTCACTTTTGAGTGACATCACCTTGACAGTACCTGAGGATCTCTGTCTCTGGATTCAGTGAAAGTTTGCTCCAATTCCACTCCACTTCTCTTTGGCTGCAGCTCCAAATAGTTTAATGAGACCTTGCTCCTCAGGCTTTTATCAGGAAGCCCCATTGCCATTGTTCACAACCAGGTTCTCATCAATCCTGTCTCAGACTTTTACCTTTGGCCAGCATCTGAACTCTAAGCATGTCCACTCTGCATACATTATAAACAGATGGTAGTGGCCCTTGTCCAATCACCAGATATCCTGTCAGTTAGACCAAGGGCTAGTTCCTATTGACTTTCTGATATGTTATTTGGTTGGATAAGCATGTAGTGTGTTTGACACAGTGGTACGTGCTGTACTTGTTAGATTGGTGTCTTGGCATGCCAAACATTAAAATAACTAACTCCTGACATAGGATCTTGGCTGATCACAACGATAGTATCTTTCCATGAATGTATGTATTTGAGAAAGCCTCAAACTCATCTGTATTGTCCTGGGGTGGAGAAATAATATTGTGATCAGAGATAATGGGAACTGCAGTCACAAACTTGATGTGACCTACTGCAACAATGTATTTCATAAGTTAATATCCTTTTTATTGTTAAGGGTTTACTCTGGATATCAAATACTCAAGTTTCTCAAATTATTTTTCAAACACAAAAATTCATTTGACACTCAGGTATAATTATTACTGAATATAAATTTCTCTTTGAGTGCACAAGGTTTCAGAGCCTTCAAGAATTAGAATGGATGGAGTATCAGTTCTCTCCTTTCTTTAAGGAAGTAATTCATCTTCCTTCTGCATGCACAGTTAGTCATCATCTCAATCACAGTTCTTTTGTACCTTACTCAGTGATTACAATTCACTTAATTGGCTCCAGACAGATGCCGAACCTGCCTTCTTGATACTCAGCATTTGGATATTTATCTCTTGACAGCCTCAAGTTTTTGATCATCTACATAACTAGTTCTCCGTTCCAGCTTTCACATGATTACCAAGCAACTAGCCCATACAGCACATTTATTAAAATAAACTGACAAAGACTTTAACTTTGTCAAATTAATTTTTAACCTTAGCTGCAGCACCATCCTTCATGTTTTTGTCTGTTCAGGTTCTTTACAAAGAGCTTAGTTATATCGTATTAATCTTGCTGCAGGCTCAGAAGGAAGATAGCTGGGATTTCAGAATTAGAGATCACAAAAACTTTAGTGCAAGTCTTTAAAAAGATGATCAGATCAGTTGAACTGCACATTGCAGATTTAGCATGATCCGTACAATGCTCAAAATTTTTAAGAAGCATGTTTCTTTGTCCCAGTTCCTTGTTATTTACGTACATCATTTTCTGCTTCACCAGTTGTTATGTTGTTCAAAATTCAAAAGGGGTGGGTATCACTTCCATTGATTAGTTAATCAATGACCTTAAAAATCCCAGGCTGACATCTGTATTCATGGGCCAAGTTCTAGGTTTGTTTTTGCACCACATGACCTATATGTAAATGGCCTAGAATGTCTTAACTGAGAGCTTGCAATGTTGCACTTGTATGCTTTTGCAGATTACATCCTTATATAGTCCTCATTCATCTGAATGACTAAAACAAACATATCTACTCAGGATCCTGTTGGATGCATTCATCCACCCAGTGCTAATGATCTGAGATGTTGCAGGCTCTTATCTTGCTGTATTTACCCTGCTCAGATATGACCAAAACATACAAGATCAACATTGCAGTCTGAAATTTTGCTGTTGCAACTGACAATTAGTCACTTAATGGATCATGATCATTTGTAAATCAGTATATGCCAGTTGTCTGATAACAACTGGTCTGTTTCAATGGGGTAAATTCCTCCAGAAGTCCATCCCAAGGATGCATATTGGTATTTAAGATAGACAATGCCAATGCATGAGATGTCAGTCCTGTTGTAAGCGAATAGGTTGTTTTGAGTGGGCTGAATCTTGCTGCGAAAGATGCCTGAGTATAAGATACATAAGGAGATATTTACACCAGCATGAGGTTCAGAATGAGTGTATGTTGTCAATTCCTTTTGGCATATATAATTTGGATGGAGTTGAAGGTTTCACCTTTTCTGACAGTTTTTCTGTGGTGTGTCAAGTATTCCAGATGTACTGTTTGTTTGAGATGTGCAAACTGTGACATTGAACCTACCTCTTAGACTTTGTTGGCATGTTTCTACATCATGGGTAGAACTTTGGAAGGTTGTTTGCCATTGTTCCCTGGTTGGCTCTTCTTTGAGCGTCATTGCAGAACATTTTGTTGCAATTTGGGATTCTCTGAGCACCTGGTCTTTTGAAAAATTCTAGCCCATTATCTTGCACGTCACAAAATGCTAAATACTGTTTTTGGAAGGTGAGACAAGCTGCACTTCATACAGGATGTGGGTTTGCCACTGAACTTGATGGCTGCAATAATGTTTCAGAGCTAAGCACTTGCAGATTCTGCTGCAATTACTTTGCATTTACAATCATCTTCCAGGAGAGCATCAATTATACATTCGTTATGTTTGTGCAGAGGCTGGGCAGCTGGGTGGCTCAGTGGTTAGCACTGTTGCCTTACAAACCTGGGTTTGATTCCACCCTTAGGCAACTGCCTCTGTGAGGTTTTCACATTCACTCTGTGCCTGTATGGGTTTCTTCCCACAGTCCAAAGACATGCAGGTTAAGTAGACTGGTATACTAAGTTTCCAAAAGTGTCCAGAAATTGGAGGGCTAGTTGTATTAGCTGTGGGAAAAGCAGAGTAACAGAGGTTGGGTGGGATGGTCTTCAAGGGGCAGGTGTGGACTTGATGGGTTGAATGTCCTACAGCATGGAAGCAGGCCAATGCTTAAAAGACATTTGGATAAGTACGTGGATAAGAAAGGTTTGGAGCAGGCAGGTGGGACTGGTTTAGTTTTGGATTAAGGTCAGCATGGACTGGATGGACCGAAGGGTCTATTTCCATGCTCTGTGACTTTATGACCCTATGGTGAAACCATGTTATTTTCTGCCTTTTACATTGATACCTCCCAATGTACATTGTTTCAGCTAACTGTGGCCATCATGACATGAACTCAAGTCTATGCACCCGGAAATTGATTCAAGTACGAAATTGATTTTCTGAATAGTGAAAAATTTGAGATATTTGTGGTCATTGTTAGAAGTACCAGAGGATTTTGTTCTCCTCAAACCTTTAGTGCCCAAAGTGAGATGTTTGACTACCCATTGTTCTTTGTCAGTTGAATGCTGATCCATAAAAGTAAACATTCATCCTTTCATTAAATAGCTAAAGTTCTGTTAAATATAAAATGTCTGTCAGTATTTAGATGTTTGATTTCTATCTACCTTTCTTTTATATAAGTATGTGTATTTCGGTGTAACATTTTTCTGTAGTTCAGTTGGCTTCTGATATTTTTTTAAATAGACAGGTGGCCCTTTACAATTTGCTTGCTTGTAGCAGCAGGTTTTCATCTGTCACTGTAAAAGAGTAACAATGTCAATGTCATTCAGGTTTTTTTTTATTTTCACGCTGATTTGGAAGCAAAAATTGACTGACATACGGAGGTATATGTAAGACCTCTGTAGTGTAGGAAATATTTTTTCAGTGTTTTTAAGCTGTGCATTCTTTGGATCTACTCTTTCTAGACCTTCTCAAAACTTAGAAAAAAAAACACAAAATTCGGAAGAAAAAAAGCCAGGTTGCTATTGATAAGAGAGAGAGGAAGAGCGCTCAAATGCTTCAGTACAGCTTTGTGGCCTTTAGGTTTGACTATCATTGCAACTTAAACTCTTGACTCAGACAGACTGATGGATGATCATTAGGAAGAAGACTTTTCACAACCATTACACGACTGTCAACTTTTCAGCCTTTAGTGTCTGCTTGCTGCCACCAAATTGCTGACACTAACGTTTTTAGTTCTTATGATGTCTTTTCTGGTTTAATAGATTAGCCAATGTAACAGATAGCACAATTAGTTGTGTTTTACTGAGATGGATGTCTTGAGGTTTATTAATAATAACTGTTGACACAGCTCCAATATCACAGACTTACACACAGAATGTAAGTTCTGTGCTTACTGATATTACTGTATTTTACATACACTTAGCCAGTTGACTGAAGCCATGACACTGACTTCATTCCATAGACAGTGACTGAAAGTGTAGCAGGTATTTTATCTCAAACGTCACATTCTATATTATCATTGAACTATCTTATAAAAAGGTACTGCATCTGGTTTTGGATACATGCCATAATACAAGAATTGCACTTTAAAAACAAAAGCAAGTAAATAAGAAAAATGCAATACTTTGAGGGAACACGTGGAGTTATATATGAAAAGTTTTGCTCAGTCTTTATCAATTTTCCTTTGTCAGCCCACTTACACCCCCAACTCTCTCCAACAGCTATATCTACCTGTTAAACCACAATCCACTTGCAAGTCTTTGATTATTCAGTGATCATGGTTGTCTACTGATTGTCCTTCTGTTTCATTGCATATTTTGTGTGAGGGAAGATAATATTACAGAGCAGTGAGCACAATTTACACTGCCTTCTTGCATTTGTGCATGCCATGTTAATCTCCCAAAATGCCAAATCCCCTCCTCTCTCGCTCCTCTGTCCTTCCTATAGCATCTATACACTGGGATATTAAGCTAGCATTCCTGTCCATTCCTGAGCCATGTCTCTGTAATCACTATGATATCACAGGGCATGGGCGTGAACAAGGGACTGAGTTCATCTGCCTCCGCTGAGATCTCTTGTATGGAAATAAATGCAGTTTAAATTATCAGTCCTGCCTCATTCAGTACTGTGTTACAGCCTGTCCTGTCTGTTTGCCTTAGTTTTCCCCAATTCTACCAGTTTCAGACTGTTCTTTCCTCACTACCTCCCTGGGACCTGCACATACCCCACTCCCTTCCCCAAACACCATCACATACCCCCACCCCCAACGTCATCAATTTTGATCATCACAAGCAGCTCTAGTGAATCTCCACACTAGTATATTAGTCTTCTTCCAATTCAGGTGCAATCCAGCTTCCTTGCACACAGTCATTTCTATACCAGGAGAGTTTCCAATGATCGCAAAATGTGAATCCTTCTCTCCCTGCACCAGCTCCTCAGCCGGACATTCATCTGCCCTATCCTCCTATTCCTACCCTTACTAGCTTGTGGCACTGGGAGTAATTCAAATATTACTACCCTTGAGGAATTCCTTTTTAAATTCTTGCCTAACTTCCTATATTCTCTCCTCAGAATCTCATCCTTATCCTTTCTTAGTTCATTAGTTCCAACGTATATAACAACCTCCTGCTAGTCCATCTCCAAAATATCCTTGATCCTGGCACCAGGGAAGCAACACACCATTCTGATGTTTCTGCAGCCAACAATGAGACATCTGTCTGTGTCCACTAGACAGTCCCCATCACAATTGATCGCTTGGAAAATGGCATACCCCTCGTTGCATTAGAATCAGTCTCGGTAACAGAAACCTGGCTGTTGGTGCTATATTCCCCAGAGAGTCCAGAACCCCCTACATTTTCCAAAACAGCATACTTGTTTGAGATAGGAATAGCAACAGGAGACTCCTACCTTACCTGCCTCCCTCTCCTACCTTTCCTGGAGGTCACCCATCTACCTGACTGCATCTTTGGTTTGTCTCCCTCTCTACAGCTGCACACCTTCACACCCCCAGCTCCCATAAATCCTCATTGGATTTAACTACTGCTCCAACCAATTAATGTAAATCCAATAGGATTCGCAACCAAACACACTTCCGGCAGACATCAATAACATGGAAACTCTCTCTAATATCCCACATCCAACAGGAAGGGCACATAACTCTACTAAAAGCCATCTTTGCTCCTTAACAATCTACAGACTCAGAAAATAGGACAGTTTCATTGCTCTAACAACACTACTCCAGGCTAACTTACTACCTATGTTTTTATATTTTTAAAGTTTAATCAAGAGACAGATCTCAAATGATAACAGTCAAAAAATATCCTCACTGTACTCACTAGAATCATATAATCCCTAAAGTGTGGGAACAGGCCCATAGTCCCAACAAGTCCACACCCACACTTAGAGCATCCCTCCCTACCAATCTGAACCCACCCACCGAAAAACCCTGAACACTACAAGCAATTTAGCATAGCCAATCCACCCAGCCTGCACATCTTTGGACTGTGGGACGAATCGGAGCAAATCTGCATAGACACTGGGAGAATATGCAAACTCCATGCAGACAGTCACCTGAGGGTGGAATCAAACGCAGGTCCCTAGCAGTGCAAGGCAGCAGTGCTAACCACTGAGCCACCATGCCAGCCATATGTAAACCTACTACTGTAGAATAACAAAAGTAAAATAATAAGGCTACTCTTTAAAAACCACTTAGCTGCTCCCCTGCTATGAGCTCCCACATGTAAGTTTCTCCAAAGTCAGCTGGGAATTTCGCTGACATAACAAGGCGTAGAGCTGGATGGACACAGCAGGCCAAGTAGCATGAGAGGAGCAGGAAGGCTGATGTTTTGGGCCTAGACCCTTCTTCAGAAATGCATTTCTCAAGAAGAGTCTAGGCCCAAAACGTCAGCCTTCCTGCTCCTCTCATGCTACTTGGCCTGCTGTGTCCATCCAGCTCTACACCTTGTTATCTCAGATTCTCCAGCATCTGCAGTTCCTACTGACTGTGCATTTTGCTGTTTGCTTGTCTTTCTTCAAGCAGACCAGATGCCCAGAGATACTTGAAACCTAAGAGCAAAGGCAGCAGGTGTGCAGGTTTCTTTCTCCATTTGAACCACTGTCCCTGTGATCACTACGTCTCTCTGCCTCCTTTTTAAAATGCTGTTGATTTGCTTTTATTCTCCTCCCAAGGTTCCAAAACAATGCAACAGCTTGTAAAACAGTAATTATTGCTGGTAGAATTTCAGGAAATCAGTTCCAACAATGAAAAATACCTCAAAAAAAAAAAAAAGAGTTCTTACAGCCTCATTTTTTCCTGTCCTCCATCTTGCATTAGATGTATTGGCATCGGCCCCTTTGTTTATTTGGCCGATTTAAGTGGGTCACTGAATTTCTTTTTGCATTGTGTAGCAGTTCCTGCACTAATTGCATCTGCCAACTCTCCAAAAACCTGCAACATTCTCTAGCAGGCTTCTGGCCAGAAATTCCCACTTTAACTCAGTCCTACTTTTCACTTCTCCCAATAGCACTTCTGTTGGCTATAATAAACCCAGCACTCAATAGCAAGCTTATTGTTGTTCCTACTTCCATCTTGCCCTTCTATTGTCTACATTTGTTTCGTGACTGTTAACTTTTCCTGCTAATCATCAGTGATCATTTAAGTGCTAGCAAATTCCTCCTTGTATGACTAGTGAGGAGCTCATACAGAAAAGGACTTAATCATTTTGAGAGTGTGATTTTCTCCTTCCTAGACATGGCAAGAAAGGTAATAAATAGAGGAAGGGTTGGGTGAATTGGTCCTGGAAAGATTCTCATCCCCTTCTTACTACCCGACTAAATAAGTCCTAAGCAGTAAGGTAAATAGAGGACCTCCTTAATCCACCACAAATTAAGTGTCTTGAGTAGTCAAAAGAAGGGTGCTTAAGGGCCTTATCTTGCCATCTCCCTGTTATCTACCTTCTTAGTAAGTGAAAATGGTGGCTAGTTTTCTTACTGGGAAACCAGTGCGTCCCGTCTGTCTGATGGGATGGTCTCCAAATGCTACAATTTTGGAATAATATTTCAAAAATTAAACCTTGCCCTTACCTCTGAAATCCCTGGGTGACCCTCTCCTTCATGACCTCTACACGATGACATGAAAACCTTCCAAAGTGTAGTCACTGATTGTCCATCCTGAGGGTTGAGAAACAGCTGGCGTCTTACTGGCTGATGACTTGCGATTGACTGTTGAGGTCTGCACTAGGCTGAAAAACTCACTTTTGATCTGCCTATCAGCTTTTAATGAGGTAAATGATGTGCAATTTGAGTTTTCTCAGCAATGTGGGAGGTGTGTGTTAGTCACCACTCACTCTTTATAAATAAGGGAAAAATGTGCTCATAGGAACAGGAGTGGGACCTTCAGTCTTGAGGTCATTATATGATTCGGTTGGATTACGACTGAACTGCACCCTTACTCTACTTAGCTGCCTTGATACAGTTGCACCTAATACCATTACCTAACAGAAATCCAGCTAATTTTAGTTTTGAAATTTCCGTTTGTTCTAGCCTCAATGACTTCTATTACCACTACCCTTTGTGACTTTTGACATCATCCAAAATGCAATAGTTGTTATTTATTAAAGGAGGTGTCCCCTAGTTTTGAACTCCAAGTCACTGTGCTGTAGGCTCCCCATGTACCAGACAAACCATGGACTGAGAAGTTATTTTTCATTCAAATGAAGAGCAGAGCATATTTATGAAACAGTGTACTTTTGCTGCTCGTTGCTTGGTGCTTTTGCCATGTTTTGCACTTGTTTAATAAGGCTAAGTATATGTTTACACATCTTATTAACTCAGTGTGCTTCAAAACGCAAGGCACCACACAGTGGCTAATGTGCAGTTTTCTGTACTGTCCTATTAAAGAGTTAGCTATTGTTGTTTTAACATGCACAGCTCACTTAATCAAGAAACATTGAAGTTAATAGGCAGAAATGGAGGAGTCATTTTGATATTTTATATCTGTGATGTTAGCTAAGTCACCATGCTACTTTGGATGAATAATCATGACAGCAAGTAGGCCGGTGATAGTTGCTTAAACCTCAGAAAATGCTTCAAAAAAAAGGCAAATTCCTGGAATACATTCCTATTAGAAATGTTTGTGTTTCTATGGAAACTCTTGCTGGCTTCCAATAACAATGAAAATGTTGCTCTCCTTAAATTTTCCTTATTCCTCATAATCCTTTTCTTATAAAATGATTTCTTTTAAAATCATTTTGAAACAATTCAAAGATAGTTATGACAAAAAGAGAGGTACTATTTTCTCAGAGTTTGATCTCATGGCTGTCTTCAGAACTGTTTAGTTAAGCAGTCACATTTTCAGAGCGCAGTAGAGTATAGGAAACACTTTTGAACATGGAAGAAAATGTCTCCGTGCATTGTTTAAAAAACCTTGTTACAGGAGAAGCAGATGGTTGTTAGAGAGCTGTTAATGATTTTAATACAACATCTGTGTAATGTCCTTCCAAACAACAGTACAAACAAAATTGCTTTCTAACACATGATTCATCATGCACTGAATTCTATATCAAATGAAACGAAGTGAGTTTGCATACGGTGGAACTTTTTATAGTGAAGCAATGTAATTGGACTGTTTCCTTGCAGTTTAACAGCTTATGAAATTATGATGTTTGTCATCAAAATGTTGAGTATCAAAATTTTCCTTTTCTGGTCAATATCTATATGCTAGGTCAATTAAAATTAGGAGGCTTGTTTTCTGACCATTGACAAATTTTGACACTTGTAGTACCAAATCAGAAAATGGAGAACTTGACATTGATGTTTACATGGACATTACTCCCACTACAATATGCAAAATGTATCTATCCTGATGGCAAACGGATCTAACTAAATTAAGCAAGGCTTCATTTTAAGCTATTACTTAATCTTTATATTGCATTACAAACCTGTGCTACTGTTAAAACTAATTCTTATTGATTTAAGTTAAAATTGGATGTAATTTATATTTGTATCTATTTCATAAAAATGTCTAATGGAGAACAGTCAGAGATAATATTTGCACTCAAACAATTGCACTGAACACTCTCAATCATTCTAACAAACTAAGCAGCAATAACTTCAGATTTTTGCAGTGATAATGCCAATGTTAGCAATTAATCTGGGGGATCTCAGGCACCTTTCTCATAACTATAGCTTGACAGTAGCTACAGCTTTTTTTGTGAAATGTCTTTCTGGGCACTAAGAGATTGTTTTGCTGATATTATTGCAGTGCACCATAGCAACCATTGTTCAAAAGATAAATGATGTATTGCTCTGGTGCAATGGCAGGCCCAACAGTTTGTCCCCAAGTTGTTATCTGTAGATTCTCCACTGTTTGCTAAAAATTGTATCCCATAGCTGCCAACCGACTCATTTGGAATAGTTGTGTTTTCAATTCAAAATTTTCTGATCTCAATAGATCTCACTCCTAATTATAAATTAACATAATTGTGTTGGATCTTACTCCCAATCATAAGTGAATAATACAGTTCCAAGAACAGTTTCACTCTTGTGGAACATAAAGCTTGGTCTTTACATTTCTGTAACATTGACAGCTCATGTGCTTTCTGTTAATCTAATGGTTGGTGTCCTGTATGTGGACATTCTAAAGGGGTTTTATAAAGTATTACTCACAGGCTTGTTAGAAATAATGAAGCTAATTGAAGAAAAGGGTGGTGCCCATATAGATGCAAAATTGGTTGAGGGGATAGAATACAGAGCTAGTACACAGTCACCTTTTCAGCCTGGAGGGGAAAGTACAATGATGCCATTGCTTGAAACAATACAATTTTTGACAAACATTATTCACCTGGACTTGGATATGTGGGGCATAATTTCAAAGTTGACAGATGACATAAAACTGGAAAATGTAATAATCAGCAGGGAGGATATTTAAGAGGACCTAGACTAGTCATCCATCAGACAGATGAAATGCAATGCAGAGAAGCGTAGTGTGATCCAGTTTGACAGGAAGAATGAGGAGGGGCAAAATTATTTAAATGGGACAAAATTAGAGAGGCGGATGGAAAATCTAGGCTGTATTGTCACCAATTATTGAGGGAGGTAAGCTGCTACAAAGATGTTTTGAGTCTGAATTCAATGCTGGGGAGTTGCTAATACCAGGGCATTACATCCTATCAGGAAGGGCCACTTTCAAGTACCACGCAGGCATCTGACAGGACAGCAGCAGGCCTTTCTCCAAAGCTAAGGACCCTGGGGTGTACATCCTATTGACAAGAGCTGCCTGCCAATCAAAGGCCAGCAGCTTCACTGAGCAGCAGTAACACTGAAGGTAGTTGGTAGCTACCACTGGGACCGCACTCCCAAGACCTGAGGTCATTTCTGGACACAGGCCACAAATGAATGATGGTGGGATGGAGATGAAGGGTTGGGGGTTGCAGGTTCAGTAAGCGAAAGAATTCGGCAGAAAGGACAGGAGGCTAACTCTCAGTGGATCCCACCCACTGAGTACCATTTTACATGGGACCAAGCCAGGAGCTCCCAGCATTAGCGGATACAGGCCAACAAATGTGAATTAATTACCCACTTAACTGTATTGATTGGCAATGGGCCAGGAAGGCTATCAAAGAGCTTTCCTTTCCTGGATTTAATCTGAGTAGAAGTGGGAGGTGGCTTTGTCCTCCCCAAGCAGCCTCCTAACTACTAAATTCTAGTGGGGAAAAGCCAGTAATAATTATAAATGAATGTACTGGTTATATCGGAGCTCCATTTTGAGGGATCCAAAATGAGCCAGACCAATTTGCTTCACTTATCTTTTCACCAAAACCAAACTCACCATTGTGGTTGTGGGGCGGAGCAGCTGTAGAAGGTTCTGGCCTGGGAACTGAAATAAGTACACAGAAGCTGGTCACCCTTTATTTGCATGTGCACAGTACATGGACCCTGGCCAGCTAGCTCAAAGGCAGTCCCTAGAGGGAGGAGAATCCCTGAGACTCCTGTTTACATCTGTCAGCCAGCACTCCCTGATTGAGAGACATAATGGTAACTGCAGATGCTGGAGAATGCGAGATAACAAAAAGTGCGGAGCTAGATGAACACAACAGGCCAAGCAGCATCTTAGGGGCACAAAAGCTGCCGTTTCAGGCCTGAAGGGTCTAGGCCTGAAACGTCAGCTTTTGTGCTCTTAAGATGCTGCTTGGCTTGCTGTGTTCATCCAGCTCCTCACTCAACTCCCTGATTGGGGCTGTTAACCTGGATCAATCAGGGAACTTCTACTCAATGGAGGTCTTCTTGGCCAACCTCATCCCACTCACTGCAGGATCCTTGATATTAAAACAAAACACTGAAGATGCTGAAAATGTGAAATAACGACAGTGAATGCTGGAAATATTCACATCAAGGCGGTACATGTGGAGAGAGAAGCAAAGTTCATGCCCAGGCTCTTGTTGGCATCTCACTTGCTGAAGAGCTGGTAAGACACTCAAGCTGACTTTTTAAAAGAAAGGTTTAGTGTACCTTCCTCAAAATCAGGCATTTTAGAGGGCAACTGCGGGTGTCTCTCTGAAATCAGGACCCCTGGATGTGGAAATCTCACTTAGTGAAAGTTGCCAGCCAATCATAGATCAACAACTCTTGTACACTGCAGAACCACTGTGGAGTCTACCCACATCTTAAAAGTGCGTGTGCGTGTGCCTTCTGGTTGTGGGAAGAGGAGGCCTGAAGCAAACAAAATACTTTGGCACTCCAATTGCCACCGTCCTGTCTTATGTTCAGTTCCTTAATTGTACACTAATTAGTGCAGATTAGTGGGAGGGGGTACCCCTCCTCTCTACAACTTACAGTCTGCCTGCTCCATTTTACCAGTCAGGTCGGACCAACTCAAAAGGCATGTCTGCATGGAGCGGAGGTAACTGGTGCTCAGGCTGAAATAGGCTCTGAAACAATCTTTAAGTGCAGATTAAATGACCACCTAAGGGTTCAATTGACAGGAGGGTCAGAAAGTTTTGCATGGCTTTTCCTGCTCACAATGTAATTCAGGTGAGGCAGGAAGGCAGCAGGTTGCTGGTACACCAGCACCCACCTAATTAAGTTGTCCTCCCACTTCCCTTATTTCTCACTGCATTCAGGGCCAGAAAATTCAGGCTAAAGACATTCCAATAGAACAACATTTTTCTGTGTTATTCTGGGATTCCTGAGTTTTATGAATAAAAGACAACTTGTAGAATACTAAAAGATTAGGATAAAGCTTTATAAAATACTGCTTAGGCCCAGCCACTGTGGTCAATTTTGGTCACTATACTTTGGAAAATTGTCTGGACCTTGGGGATTGACTAGAATGGTACCAGGCTTGAAAGACTTCAGGCACAGGGAGAGAGTAGAGAAGCTGAGACGGTTCTGTTTGGTGTACAAAAGGTGAACAGAGACTTGATAGAGATGTTCAAAATTACAAAGTGATTTTACACCGTAAGTAAATCAAAACTGTTTGTGATAGCAGACTGAATAACAACCAGGGGACTCAGTCTTAAAGTGATTGACAAAAGAAGCAAAAGGCTGAGACAGGGAAAAGGAAATTAATGCAAAACGTTGCCATGCACTGCCTGGAAGAGGGGTAGAAGCAGATTTAATAATAGCTTTCAAAAGGGAATTGGTTAAGTACTCAAAATCAAAGTCTGGGGAAGCAGCAGGGGAATAAGGCTAATTAGATAGCTTTTACACAGAGCAGGCATGGACATGACAGGCTAAATAGAAGTCTCCCATGCTTTTTCACTGTGAGATTCTATGATTCCCGTAGCTTTATTCACTAACATGCAGCTTATCTGCCAAGTGCTAAAAACAATCCTCTTCAAGAGTGTCAAGTCCGTGCGTTCAGCATCAAATTCATTCTAATGTCAACTGCCTGTTTGGTCTTCGCTAGTTTTAGCAAAGCTTTCAAATGAAAGGCTGCCTTTCATAAAACCAGTTTGCTGACAAAATTGTAGCTTTGATGCTGTAACAATCAAGTTAGCTGTAAACAAATGCAATCAAAAGCACAAGTCTATTTTAAAAGGCAAAATATTTTGGATGCTGGAGACCTGAAAAAGGAAATTGAAAGTACTGGAGATAGTAGGAACTGCAGATGCTGGAGAATCTGAGATAACAAGGCGTAGAGCTGGATGAACACAGCAGGCGGAGCAGCATCAGAGGAGCAGGAAGGCTGGTGTTTTGGGCCTAGGCCCTTCTTCAGAAAAGAATGAAGGAGGGTCTAGGCTCAAAACATCAGCCTTCCTGCTCCTCTGATGCTGCTCAGCCTGCTTTGTCCATCCAGCTCTACGCCTTGTTATCTTAGAAAATACTGGAAATTCTTTGGGGAGAAAGAAATCAAGTTTACGCAACCATTCAACAGAGCTGGAGAAAGTTAGAAATGTTACAGGTTTTAAGCAAGTGAGGTGCAAGGAAAAATAGAAATCAGAAAGAAACATCTCCATCTCAGGAGTTAATGAGATGCAGAATGATTCCAACAAGCTGCTGTCTAAAGTAATGGAAACAGTGGCTGTCTTCTGAAAATGTTGAACCTAAGGGTGAATCCAGCAAGTTGTAAAGAGCTGAAGTGAATAATGAGTGTCTTTTCTTTCGAGTGTCAACTTCTGCTGAGCTTCATTGGAACTGTATCGGAGGCAGAGAACGGAAAGATCCGTGTGTGTTATGACCTGACCCTGAATGAGATTCCCTAATTTATTATGGTTCCAGACAGAATGTCCCAGCTGCCTGGGTGAAGGGAGGTCAAACTTGTTCACCCTTCTTTATTCAGCTGCCCCTCTTTCTTTGGTTGCAACAGAGTTTACTTAGACTCAGAATCTCTACAGTGTAGCAACAGACCATTTGGCCCATCAAGCCCACACCAGCCCTCTGAAGAGCATCCTACCCAAACCCACCCCCATTCCTGTATCTCTACATTTCCCATGGCTAATCCACTTCGCCTGCACATCCCAAGACACCTTAAGCAATTTAGCATGGTCAATCCACCTAACCTGCACAACTCTGGACTGTGGAAGGAAACCCAGAGCACCCGGGGGAAACCCATCCATACACAGGGAGAACGTGCAAACTCCACACAGCCAGACAGTTGTCTGAGGGTGGAATCGAAGCCGGGCCCCTGGTGCTGCAATGCAGCAGTGCTAGCCACTGAGCCACCATGTCATCCCTTAAAAAGGATCTTATCCTTTGTGGAAACTTATGTTTTAAAAGGAGCCAATTTAACCAGGCTTTCTTGAATTAAACAAAAAGAGTAAGTTCATTAATTACTAAAATGTAAGAACTTTAACACAATATAAATACACACAGATTAGAAAAAGAGAAAAATTAAAAAGAAGCAGATGCATTGATCAGTCTCCACATTGTTTGTGAAAAGTGAAATTTATGAAGCTTGTGGCTGCTGCAGTGGAGGTTACCAAATAATTTTTGAGATCCTTGGTTTTGTCAGCTAATTGAAGTTCATTTGTCCCAATTCCTTTTTTAAAAAAGCTTGCTTTCAGCACTTACGGTAAGAGAATGTTGCTAACTGCAACACTGGAGTAACTAGGGGACAGTTCTTGGATTGTGACAGCATGCTAATTTTCAAATCTAGGATGATACATAAGAATGTTCGGTCCCATTAGTTGACCTCACTTTTTCAAAACACCTGTCCTCATGTATTCTTTAAAAGGGAAAAACAATTTGTCTGTGGTTTAGGACATAATCCAGATCGGATGGCATGCTACTGAGGTGGGGTCATCGGTCCTTCATTATCTTTGTATTCACAATAAATCACAGAACAATTTGTTTGAAGTTTCTTTGACATTTTAGGTGTTAGAATCTGTCTCTCTCTAGACAACCTCTTAACTTACATCTGAAACCATTTATTGGTGTATCAACCCTCTTTTTAAAAGCACATTTTGGAATTACTAGTTAAAATGCAGTACTTTGGTGTTCTGACCTAATTCAGCCTGTCCAGTAATTCTTGCCTAGCAACAGAATCTGTAATGCCACACATGCTCTCCCAAACTAGGAATTTAAAGTAATTAATTACTTTAAAATGCAGGCAAGTACAATAGCTACAGGTACACAAGTTCAAGGTTTATGAACAAGATCCAAAACAAGTCCTATTGGCTTGAACCAGGTTTGGTCTAACATTTGCCATCCTTCATAAAACAGTACCTCAGTCAGCTTCAGTTGATTCATGCAAGCATTTCTTGACTGGACCAATGTTGGATTGCCAAGCATTCACTAACGCAGTGCCAGCTGATGAGGGAATCTGAGCTGGCACAGAAACCTTTGAGGTGCTGGAAGAGCAAAGAGAAGGGTGGAGTCCTCCATTAACTAGTTCATGTTAATGAGACAGAGGTGAAACAACTCATCCTTCCTGACAGCCTTAAACTACCCATTACAGTTCCCTGATCTTTCCAGTTTTTCTGACCTTCTGTTTTGTAATACACCATGTCCCTGGAATAAAATTTATTTCTGATGGCCCATCAGGCTTTCTAGTTTTTAAATCAAACTTCAGACTTAAAATGAACATTCTTGCTGAATATAGTAAACTAAATTTATCAGCACAGATATGAAGTGTGAGGTGAAATACTTTAAAAATAGACAGTGTGCTCAACAGTAAAGTCCAAATGAAATTTGACGTGGAACAGACAGACAATTGTTTTTAGCACCTGGGCGTTCAACTGTACAGAAAAGAAAGTGGAGCTAATTGTAGTCCAAGTTTGAGGGTGATCACTTGTTGCTGAAGGAATTTTTAGATTTCTTCTGAAAACCAGTTGATGGGAAAAGTAGCCCCCAACCATTTGCAGTGAGTTGCTTGTGTGGACTGCCCATACCAGGGCAGATGTTAATATACAACTCGGTTGGTCTGCTATGAAGCCTCTAATTCTTTACTGTATGATTTATTTCATACACTCCGTTACTAAAGGAACTTTCCATTGCTGTGTTCATTATCACATTGTTCATCTTTTCACACTCATGCCTAAAATTATTAATTAGCAAATTCTGTTCTGTTATAGTTAGGAATTTAGTTGGTGCTCCAATCTAACCCCTGTCAAATTATCCATTACCTTGCCACTATTACTCTTTTCTTATTTCCAAGTATGACTGTTACCTGATTCAATCTAGTTGGCATGTCTATGAAGTGAACATAAAAATACTTTGTTCCCCATATCCCATACTTTCAAGTCCATTGCTGCAACACTGTGGAAGTCTCTTTTCTTGCAAGCCTCTCTATGGGTCATTATTGTGTCCACATTTGTCACTGATCTTTTCAAGGCCAAAGAACGAAGGGACAAAGGCTTCAATGTCCTTTATCAGGCCTTGAGAAAATGGGCAGCAAACTGCCAAAGTAACTTTAAGTTAATTACCATTTTTATTACTTTAAACTCCAATCACTTAATGCTAATTACTGCTGCTTAATATCTTGATTAGAGAAGTTAGCCCTTGTTGGAAGAATACAGTAAAGTCCAAATTATGCAAGTAGCAAACTACTGGCTCCCCAAACATACAATTGTTTTGTCTGCTCCATGTTCAGTCTCTTTTCATTTAATGCAGACAATGTGCTCTACAATAAAGTATTTCACTTGACATCTGTGCTGATAGAGAGGTTTACTCTTGCTATTTTACAGGAAGTCACCACTGTCTTTTAGTTCTTTCAGCATGTTTTACTCCCCTTACTGAATCAGTTAGAGCTCTCTATTTCCTTAATTTCACTTCTGCCCTTATCATTTACAGGAATCTAGGTCACACTGTGACTGTGCATCCACTGTCTAACACACCATAAATTGAGAGTGCAACTAATATATTCATTACAATGCCGAAGCTACTTGTAACACTAAAAATTCCCTCTCTCTCTGATAAGTATCACTGCCTTCTACCGAGCCTAGAGTGTCATAGATAATTTTGAGAACCTTGTTATTCCGTTTAGGACCAGTTATTGCATAATCGTATTTTGACTGGCAACTGAAAACATTGACAATACCCTCGACATTCCTGGGTTTCATCCTTCTGTTATAGTCTCCTAATTTTTGTCATAACTGCCAAATGGATCTCGAACCATTCTGCTTTTATTCATGATTCTTCTTTCAAATTAATGCATTCAACTTACATTTGGCAGCCCCACATTGCCAATAGAATTAATAAAAACCGAAAGAACTGCGGATGCTGTAAACCAAAAACAAAAACTTGCTGGAAAAGCTCAGGTCGGGCAGCATCTGTGAAGGAAAACGTTAACTCTGGACCTGAAAAAAAAGTGACCCTTCCTCAGAACTGGACCCGAAACGCTAACTGTTTGTTTTTCCCTTCACAGATGCCGCCAGACCTGCTGAGCTTTTCCAGCAGAGATAATGGGAACTGCAGATGCTGGAGAATTCCAAGATAATAAAATGTGAGGCCGGATGAACACAGCAGGCCAAGCAGCATCTCAGTAGCACAAAAGCTGACGTTTCGGGCCTAGACCCTTCATCAGAGAGGGGGATGGGGAGAGGGAACTGGAATAAATAGGGAGAGAGGGGGAGGCGGACCGAAGATGAAGAGTAAAGAAGATAGGTGGAGAGAGTGTAGGTGGGGAGGTAGGGAGGGGATAGGTCAGTCCAGGGAAGACAGACAGGTCAAGGAGGTGGGATGAGGTTAGTAGGTAGCTGGGGGTGCGGCTTGGGGTGGGAGGAAGGGATGGGTGAGAGGAAGAACCGGTTAGGGAGGCAGAGACAGGTTGGACTGGTTTTGGGATACAGTGGGTGGGGGAAGAGCTGGGCTGGTTGTGTGGTGCAGTGGGGGGAGGGGACGAACTGGGCTGGTTTAGGGATGCAGTAGAAGGGGAGATTTTGAAACTGGTGAAGTCCACATTGATACCATATGGATGCAGGGTTCCCAGGCGGAATATGAGTTGCTGTTCCTGCAACCTTCGGGTGGCATCATTGTGGCACTGCAGGAGGCCCATGATGGACATGTCCTCTAGAGAATGGGAGGGGAGTGGAAATGGTTTGCGACTGGGAGGTGCAGTCGTTTGTTGCGGACTGAGCGGAGGTGTTCTGCAAAGCGGTCCCCAAGCCTCCGCTTGGTTTTCCCAATGTAGAGGAAGCCGCACCGGGTACACCTCCTCTGATGAAGGGTCTAGGCCCGAAACATCAGCTTTTGTGCTCCTGAGATGCTGCTTGGCCTGCTGTGTTCATCCAGCCTCACATTTTATTATCTTGGAATCTCCAGCATCTGCAGTTCCCATTATCTCTCAACCTGTCTCCCTAACCGGTTCTTCCTCTCACCCATCCCTTCCTCCCACCCCAAGCCGCACCCCCAGCTACCTACTAACCTCATCCCACCTCCTTGACCTGTCCGTCTTCCCTGGACTGACCTATCCCCTCCCTACCTATCTTCTTTACTCTCCATCTTCGGTCCGCCTCCCCCTCTCTCCCTATTTATTCCAGTTCCCTCTCCCCATCCCCCTCTCTGATGAAGGGTCTAGGCCCGAAACGTCAGCTTTTGTGCTCGAGATGCTGCTTGGCCTGCTGTGTTCATCCAGCCTCACATTTTATTATCTTGAGCTTTTCCAGCAACTTGGTTTTTGTTCCCAAAATAATTAATCCTGCTTTGTTTTCATGGTACTGTTGAATGTCCAATTTGAGAGACAAAAACCAGTGGAAATGAATGTTTTCCAAGGGACATCAATTTCAAAAGTTGTTTCTTTTTGAAAAATCTAACTTTAGTCAAGATGAGGAGTCTATCCATGTTGCACATCTTAGCGCAGTCCATCAATTTAAAGGCTAGAACTAGATTCAGAAGGACCAAGTAGAATATTTTGCAATCTAGTATATTTAAAAATAAAAGTATTCACAGGATGTGGGCACATTTGCTGCACCAGTATTTAATGTGCATCCCTAATTACCCAGAGCAAATGAAGAGTCATTACTGTAGGTTTGGAGTCAAGTGCAGGAGAAACCAGGTAAAGATGGCGGATTTCCTTCCATAACGTTAGTTCACACTAGTGAACCAGATGGGTTTGGATGACAAGCAACAATGGTTGATTTAGACTCTTTATTCCAGTTTTTGTTTTTGCTGTATCCAGATTATAATCATTTGCCATGTTAATATTTGAACCTATCTCCCTTGAACATTAGCCTTGGTTTTTGGATTACTCAAGGAGTTACCATATGCAAATCACTTCCCCTAAAACTATATGTGCACTACTAATCCCTAGGTGAGAATCATACCCCTAGACAACAAGCTAATGTTTGTAGACTGTTAAGTTTAATTATAAATTCTGCCATAAATTTTAGAAACAAAGCTGAAGTTCTAACAAAGTCTGAATATGTATTTAATAGATTGTCTTTCATATACATTTTAATAATTTCCAACATTTTCTTAGCGTCCAATTTTTGACCATCCAGTCAGAGAACATTTTACACCTGAGATAAAACTTGAACTGGAGGAACACAGCAGGATATTGATGTTTTGGGTTGGGACCCTTCAACAGAAAATCTTCTTCAGTTCTGCAGTTCTTACATTCTGCCATTTTATGCCTGATTTTTTTTTACACCATGCTATATCTAGTGCTTTTACTTGGTAATGATGAAACCCATGTTCACATATACACATCAATTTTCCATTATACATAAAGCTCAGCTTCAACCAAGATGGAAGTTATTGTCACATTGCATTTGTTTTCAGCCAATTTTATTCCAATTGCAATTCTCCATCTAAGAAGAAATTAGTTTCCAATCTTCTCCCTTAGGTAACTGTTCTCTGCTGCCAATGCCATTTGAGAACTAGCCCAGTAGGCAAGATAGAAAGCAAGACACCTTTGTGTTTAGAATTTATTAACTACTTATTTTTTTCAGCTCCTTCAATATACTAAACCTATGTATTCATCCTTTATGTCCACCCAGTCTTTCTTCTTTGTCTTCACCCAGAAGTGCTCTCACACACACACACACACACACACAACGGAATTTTTCTTCACATCACCAAATCACCTGTAGTTTTTTTTTAAAAAAAAAAAATCTATGAACATCCACCAGTAAATTACCATGAGTCAATTGAATAAATTTATGTGCAAAGCTTATTGAGACCAATGCAAACCAAAGGTGGTGAGAGGGAGGGGAATAGGAGAGAGGACCAAATCAAAATGGCATTGGAAGCGGAGATAAAACACTCAACCCCCTGCAGTGGCCACCCCTCTCTAAAGGCAACTCCGCCCAGTCTATTTTCAAAAATTAATCTATTTTTCTAAATCATCCTGTTCGGAGATGTTATTACATAGGTCTGGAGCAGGTGGGACTTTAACCCAGGCTCACAGTCCAGTGGTAGAGACACTGACTGAGCTACAAGAGGGCCCCTTCCACCCAGTCCATTTATTAATAAATTAACCTAAAAATCACCTGCTTAACTACATGCCATATTAACAAACTATAACCCCAAATTCCCTTTCCTCTGCCACAGCAACATACGCAACATCAAGTTCAAGAACAATTTATTCTCTGCTATTATTAGACTGATGAATAAACTCTAACTTTAAATAGTGCTGATCTTATTAATGTTGATTTTTTCTCATGCATGTCCTCTGTATGCCTTACACTTTCCAAGTTTATTTTCCACCCTATGATCTGTATGTTCTTATTTTACTGTGTTCTACCTGTACTGCTCGCAAAGATCTTTTTGCTGTACATTGTCACATGTGACAATAAATCAAAATCAAGCATTGAGTCTACTTCCATTCTGAATAAAATTGCTGGTATTTTCAAAAAGCAAAATGTGAAAGGTAGAGTTTTGGCCTCAGTTTATCCAGAAACCAGGAATAGGTTCTTTTAAAATTAATTTTGGGGATGTGGGTGTCACTGGCTGGCCAATATTTCTTGCCCATCCCTAATTGCCCTTGAGAAGGTGGTATTGAGCTGCCTTCGAACCGCTGCAGTCCACCTGCTGTAGGTTGACCCACAATGCTATTAGGGAGGGAATTCCACAATTTTGACCCAGCAACAGAGAATGAAGACTGATATATTTTCACTTCAGGATGGTGAGTGACTTAGAGGGGAACTGGCAGGTGAAGGGGTTCCCAGATATCTGCTGCCCTGGTCCTTCTAGACAGAAGTCGATGTGCGTTTGAAAGACACTGTCTGAGAATCTTTGGTGAATTTCTGCAGTGCATCTCGTAGATAGCACACACTGCTGCTACTGAGTGTCTGTAGTGGAGGGAGTGAATGCAATACCAAACAAGTGGGCTGCTTTGCCCTGGATGGTGTTCAGCTTCTTGAGTGTTGTTGGGTCTGCACTCATCCAGGCAAGGGGAGAGTATTCCATCATGCTCCGGACTTGTGCCTTGTAGGTGGTGGACAGGCTTTGAGGAGCTAGGAGATGAGTTACTCGCTGCAGTGTTCCCAGCTTTTGACCTGCTCTCATAGCCACTGTGAATGTGGCAAGTCCAGTTCAGTATCTGGTCAATGGTAACCCCAGGATGTTGATAGTGGGGGATGGATTCAGTGATGGTAAAACCATTGAATGTCAAGGGATGGTGGTTAAATTTCCTCTTATTGGCAATGGCCATAGCCTGGCATTTGTGTAACATGAATATTGGTATAAACTTTCTGCTATTGTGATAGAATTTCTATGCCCAGACTGATTGCTACAGTGCACAAGCTTCAGAACATGACAAAATCTGCACTAATTGGTCACAGTGAACTATGTGTACAGACGATTTCATCTATACACATATCCGTCTCTTAATAAAAAAATTTAAATGGCCTGGCAAATCTTCATGTCCCTTCCCTTTGAGGATTTCTTAACTGAGAGGAGCACAATGGAAGCAATGCAGAAGTAACAAGCAGCAATGGTTAAACTGGAAGTTTATATATGAATTGTGCCAATCTTTGCTCAAACTAAAATTAGATATAGAGAAACTTCAAAACGAGATGTTGCTTAAGCATAATTGTGTTTTTTTTTGTTTAAATCTCTAATCTTTTTCTGCATTACTTTTTCCCCTTTCATTTTTCCTTATCAAAACAAAATGATCATTTTAAGAGAAGAGAGCTTGCAGGTAATAAAGGTTCCTTGCAAACTGAATTAAGAGCAGGGATAGGCCATTCAGCCCCTCAAGTCTGCTCTGACATTTGATAATGGCATGGCTGATCTGATTATGACCTCTACTTACCTGTCAATTCCCTATTCCTTTAGACTTTCATGTCAAACAAGAATATTTTAAAGTCAGTTTTAAACAAATTTTCAATTATCTTGGCTTCACTGATCTGAGGAGGAGAATTCCATGGTCTGATGACCCTCTGGAGGGGAAGATATTTCTCTCTTCTCCATCTTAAATAGAAACCTTCATATTTTCCATAGTTTTCCCATGAGGGGAAACATCATTTCAACAAGTACCCTGTCAAGTTCCCTCAGGATCATTCTGTACTCAGACTCAACCAGTTCAACATTTCTTCCAATGCCAATCCTTCCACCGCAGGAAGCAGACAAGTGAAACTATTCTATTTGACAGTCATCGCCTCTTTGAATTGCTAAAAGAGTATATGGAGCCTGCAAAGGTTTGCCAAAAATGCTGTATAATGGTAATCATACTTCCTTGTTCTTGTACTTGAAGTCTTCATACAATTGTGTAGGGTAATCGTGAGACCACATCTAGAGAGAGAATGGTGTGCAATTTTGGTCTCCACGTTCAAAAGAAATACCTTTGCATTGGAGGAAATACAGTGAAAGTTCATGAAACTAGCTCCTGGTTTGGTGGAGTTGCCCTATGATGAGAGGCCGAGTAAATTCCATCTATATTTTCTGGAGCTTAGAAGAATGAGAGCTGACCTCATCAAACCATACATGATTCTAAAGAGGTTCGGTGGGCAAAATGCGGAGAGGCTGTTTCCAGTCGCCAGAAAATCTAAAACCAAAAAAAGGCATAATGTCAGAATGAGGTCTGATCATTTAGGAACAGAGATGAGGAGAAAGTGTCTTCACTCAAAGAGTTGTGAATCTTTGGAGTTCTCTCTGGCTGTGGAGTCTCCACCGTTGAGTAGATTTATCGTTGCGAAAGACCTCTCACCTTCTCAGATGAATGGAGCCAAGAGAATTCAATTTGTTTTAAGGGGGAGTTGAATAAAATTTTCATTGAAAAAAGGAAATCCGAAGGTATTGGGAACAGAAAGTAGAGATCACAATCAGATCAGCCATGTTATATATTATCAAATGTCACAGCAGACTTGAACGTCCTACTCCTGCTCATAATTCAGCTTGCAAGGAATCTTACAGCCCGCGACTCCTCTGAAAAACAATGATCCTATTTTGATAATCAGGAATATTGGGAGCTTGGAAGAAAGTAGAGTTGCAGTCCAAGATCAGCCATAATTATATTGAACAGTCAGCTGTTTTGACAGCCCGTATGGTCCAACCATGCTCTGATTTCTTAAATTTGTGTGTTCATATAAAGGGAGTAATTTTATTAAAGAAGCATCTTTCTGCATCTGAATCCTGTCATGAAACTACAAGACAGACAAGTACATGAGAAACTGTTGATATACCATGTGTCCCATCAGGATATCAGAGTCAGGTCTAATACTTTATGCTACATACTGCTCTCTCTCTCTAATGCAACCATATTCTTCCTTAAATGAGGAAATCTCAACTCTACATGGCAGCAACACACCATACAATTGTAGCAAAATTAAAAAAAGAAAGACTTTGCTACTTTTAAAGTTTATTTCCCGGTGTGATAAACAACAACATTCCATTTCCATCTCTGATCACTTACTGTACCCGCATTCTAACATTTTTTAAAAGAAGTGTTTCAACATGAAATTGGAGAATCACATTCATGGCAGCCAAAGCACCTGGCCTCATGAAAGGAGGTTAAAAACCCTATCTGAAAATTCACACATTGAAACATTAGGAAGGACTGACACCTACGCATGAAAAAAAAAATTAGAGATAGTCTTGGCAACGACCAACAGTAAACAACTTTTCATGTACAGGCAAGAACATTGCTCGGATCTGTCAAACAATACTACACAGAGTAAGATGCTTACAAATTGCAGGTGGGAATTGAGATGGCTGCAAACATAAAAATAACTTCTGAACTATCGCCTGCATTAAAATAACTGAGGTGGAATAATAATGTAAAAGTAAGTGCTTTACCTAATTAAAAAAAGGGACAGCTCTTCCCAGCCAAAAATAAAACAGTTGACTGCAGTGGCACAACACGAGGAATATATACATGGAAGGAATGGCAAAACTTGGCAGAATGCCAGGGAGAGAAGCAGTATACCAGGAATCAATGTAGAACTAAATCAGCTCTGCAATAACTAATGTGCATGTTGAGAGATCCTAGATACAGACTTAAAATCCAGTTTGAACTCCAATCCATCCAGACATGTAAAGGCTGCCCCCTTGGTTGAAATCGATTTTACATCTTTTACAGCAAGTGTAAATGTCAAGGATAATTTCTTTAAGATTTCATATTTGTTGAGGTAACTCAGGTGTTACATGCACTCATTGGAATATTAGGAGCACAACAGTCAGTTTTGTGATAAAAGTTGCAGCAGGTATCATCAGCCAATGAGGACTGCACAAATCCACCTTTACACAGAATCACTAATACTTCCTATGGGCTGGAGTGCTAATCTGGTTTGTACTGTTTCACTTCAACCAGTGGTTTGAAATGCAGATGGGCCGCAGATGTGGCAATTTCCTGGGATTAACTTTCTACAAATTAAGTGTTCTTTAACAAGCATTATAAACGCTCCTAACCTGTGCAAACCATCAGAACGGAAAAAATAATACTGTCATTCATGTTGCCAAATGCAAAGCTTCCTTTAATATGTAAATATTTGGCCCATGCCATTACTTTGCTCACGAATCAGAACAATTTCTATTTGCATTACATTTCCAAGTTCACAAATTGAGATATTATTACGTTTTTAAAAATGTGGATGTCTTCCTGTCCACAAATAAAGGAAGCAGATACAAGCGTTGTTTCAAAACATAACTCATTTAAAGACCATGTCTGCTTGGAAACTAAGATTTCTCACTGGGGCCATTTTACCAGGAATCCTATCCAATGTTCAGGTGGCAGCAAAATAAAATGTAACATTAGAAGCTGGAATGCTCTGGAACACAGCTGTATGTAGTTTACAAAGCTAGGCAAAGCATATTTTTTGTGAAACCTATTTAAGTAAGTTTGAGGCCCTTCTGCAAAGCTTTAAGGGTGAAGCTTTTATTTTGAAAAGAGGTAAGCATTCAAATAACTACAGATCAAAAATTGTATCTAATATCTGCAAATCTGGACAACTTAGCTATTAACAGGCACACTATGAGATTTGCTCCTAGCATCTGTAATTGACTGTTATTGTCTTGACAATAAACTCGACTGTAAGCATTTACAACAGCTGTTTGTTTTCACACAAATTTTGATTTGTTTCTAAGATAATAAAAATGTGAGGCTGTATGAACACAGCAGGCCCAGCAGCATCTCAGGGGCACAAAAGCTGACGTTTCAGGCCTAGACCCTTCAGAGAGGGGTCTAGGCCCGAAACGTCAGCTTTTGTCCTCCTGAGGACGCTGCTGGGCCTGCTGTGTTCATACAGCCTCACATTTTATTATCTTGGATTCTCCAGCATCTGCAGTTCCCATTATCATTGATTTGTTTCTACTTTTCTCACCTCTCCTTTCCAAAAGACAATGGCATAAGCTTGTAAGATGAATGCCTATAGGTCTCTGCTGCAAGGTTGAATGACTGGACATTCCATGAGGCTTGATAATGAATCAATGGCAAATTACCAGCAACAGACACACCACACCCAAGCTTAATACAATTCTCACTCACCATCTGTGTTTATCAATTCCAAGTGCATTTCCTGCACATCAGTCAGGAACAGAAAGCTTGACTGATATTTCCATTCATTGTAGTTTATTATAATACCTGAACTTTACTCCTGCTGAGATTGGGTTCTGCCTAGATGAGGCATCAAATCTAGGATTCCCCTCCTTGGTGAGATTTAGTAACTCTGTGGGGGTGGAAGGATTAGTTAGCTAGCTCAGTTAGCTGGGCAGCTAGTTTGCAATGCAGAGTTAATACTGCAGGTTCAATTCCTTCACTGGCTGAGGCTGGGGGCCTTGTGTTCTCAACCTCACCTGAAGCATGGTGATCTCAGGTTGTTACCACCAGGCATTTCTTTGCTAATGCGAGAGTAAGCTTACAGTCCTCTGGGACTATGCCAAGTTTATTTATTACTGTAATTCTGTCAGTCACACAAGCATGGAGGCAAGAGGAAACTTTAATATACCTCTTCCTTCATAGGATACATATAATCAATGGCTGGGCCAGCATTTATTGCCATCCCGAAAAATTCTTGAAGGTGGTGAGCTGCCTTCTTGAATCGCTGTGGTTCATGGGGGTAGGTACACCCACATTGGATGCTGGACAGTGGTTTCACTCCTTTAGAACTTGTCACAGTTCGTTGCAACTGAGTAGCTTACTAAACCATTTCAGAATCAATCACATGCAGTGGGTCTGGAAATATATGTAGATAAGATAAGGATGGGAAATTTCTCTCAGGTTTATACAACAGTCACCACCAATTTCGTAATCACTAGTTTTGGATTCCAAATTTAAGAATTGAATTTTAATTCCACCAGACGCTGAACCCATGTCCTCAGAGTAATGGGCCGGGTTTGAGTTACTGGTGCCATGACATAGCCATCACGTTACAATCATCCCTCATCATGAGGGAGAAACCTGTTATCTTACTGGAGGAAAGTAAAGTAATCTTGTTCTATTGCACACTCTTTCACTGTTCATGAAATGGTACATTTAAATCAGTTGGCTGGATCACTAGTTAGTGACGCCAACAGTGTGGGTTCAATTCCTGCACCCGTTGGAGGTTATGATTGTGGACTCTCCTCCTTATCTTCTCCCCGTGTGAGGTGTAGAAGTCCTCAGGTTAAACTGCCACAAGTTGTCTCTCTAATGAGAGAGATCTGATAAGACAACAATGACTTTACCCTGCTGTAATGGTGCATAAGCTTACATCCCAAAGAGCTTCACCCTATTCACTAAATTCTTATACAAGGGTCTAGTTGGCAAAAAAAAATGTTAAATTTATAAATGACAAAGTGTGGCCAGGAATTTCCAGTCTTGGGCTCATCATTGATTTAGTCCCAGCAGCTTTCTAAAGTGTACAGGTTTTCAGAAGTATAGCTTTGTACAAGAGTCCACTCAAATTGCCTTGCATTGCAAGCAACATGAAATCTGCTGTCTGCAGAATGCCTTTAGTCAGCACATTTGAATGTAATTTGAATACATGGTCTTACTTCGCAGCAAATACTTGTGCAATACACATTTTATTTTTATATGTATCACAGTCTCATGAGATGTTGTTAGATCAGATCTAATAGAATAATGCCAGGTTCCCCAGTGCTTGGATTTTGTTCCAAGAATTATGATCAAAGTGCAACACAATCTTGGCAGAACTTCTGAAGATGGAAATCAAAGTAGTCACAGGTTTTATCTTTCCATGATTACCAGATACTAGGAGCTCTGCACTACATATTCAGAGAACTGGGGAGCTGGATATGCTTCAGTTTAAAAACCAAAAAAACACAAATAAAGTTTTTAAAATGAGATTTCTTATGACATCTGAGGTAGTTCTACATTTTTTCCACTTAGATGCACTATGGACAGTAGCCACATGCACCCCAGATATTGACAGCTGACCTGCCAGCCTCGAAGAGCCCTCTGGGCACTTCTCCGATCCACTTACAGAAAACTTCTGCATCTTAGTTGTGCCAGAGACTACACTGTAGTGCTGCAACAAGGAATTGCGTGTCCCTGAGCTCACACAACTCATGAACTGAATGGATTGTATCTCTGAGCTCATTGTCATGGCACTCACTCTCTGAACTGACCTGGATGCTGGCAACATCCCTGTCTTGCATTTTTTTTGAGCTTTGCCTCTTCAGTCAGATGTATCAGCTCACATTGTTATCTTACCATGGCATTTAAAGCAGAGACAAAGCTGGACGCTTGTCATTGTTGTGTTCTTTTTGCTGACAATCAGTTGAGTTGTAGTTGCTTCTGTACTGTAGGAAGTACAGCAGTGAATTTGTGAACAAAACAAGCTCCCACAAACAGCAATGTGATAACGAACAGTACTACTTCATTAATGCTGCTCGAGTAATAAATATTGACTGGCATGCCATGTAAACTCCCTGCTCTTGAGATGAGCTCCAGGGGATCTTTGGGGCTCATCTAAGAGGGAAGACACGGTTTGACTCAGCATCTCATTCAGAAGATAAACACATTCTGTACAGTATATTCATTGCATAGTAACAATATTTATTGGATACAGATGGAGAACCTTAATGGGTCCAACTGAGTCTGTATAAATAGACAGTGGGTGAGGGAGTAAGTGCATCAGTTGGTAAATAAAGGTAAAAGTGTGTGAAGTTTGGCTTCAGCTCAATCCTTCAACATCTGGCTTTCTGGAATAGAATGCATACCCACTTTTCTGCACTCTGGATTGGGACTTGAACTCAACCTTCATGACAGAATGCAGCCACAGGATCTCCACCCCATTAATCTTGTGCTAGCTACCTGAAGGAATCAGCCACTTGGTCTCATTTCACCAGCCACCAGCACCCCCACCACCCCCACCCCTCACACCATTTAAGTTGTGTTTTAAATGTGTATACCCTTCTCCTTTAAAATCTCTTGTTCCTTACAGGTGTCCCACATCCTAATATTCCTCCGCCAAACAAGAATTCCATTCTTTCTGTTGATGATCTTCATATACAGAGATTTCAAAAAAAGACACAACTTCCCATGTCAGCAAAGTTCCAATCAGGAATAGTGCTAAGATAGCACTTGCTAGTCATAGACATTCATGGAATGTTCAACATGTCCACACAGTGTATTGCTGAAATGCAGCCTGATTTCAGTATTGAAAAGTTATGCAAGTCTTAAATCAGGACAATCTGACTTGTTCCAAGTTGAGGAGTGCAGCAAAAAAAAATACACTAGTTCAATTTGATGACTGCATTATTGAAGCCATTTGTTTCTAACTTCATGTTGAATCACTTGCATACAAGATTCCACAAAAGAAAGAGAGACAAAGTGAAGAACAGCATTCATCTAGGTATCTTTCTTCAGACAGTTGGAAGTATTCAATTAACTCAAAATCAATTAGAATAAGGCAGCATGGGAGGCTCTTTATTGTACTAGATGTTCATGTTGTCCTGAGAGTTGAAATAGTAAGGAATTGAGAAATGACTGATACAACATAGCAATCCAAAGCTGCCACCAAACATTTTAAACATTAAGCATAACAGAGGGAGTAGTGAACTCAAGATTCTATGTGAAGTTGAAGTGTTAGGTTTGATTTTTGAAACAAGAGTGGGAAGTCTGACTTTCGCTCTGTCTTTCTTCAGTTCCAGGATTCTTCCTCTATTTATTTTTAAAATATAGGATCCATAAGTTCAAGGTATCCTAGGTATATTTCACAAAAATCTTTTGAATATTCATAAAGATGCAATATCATTTTAGGAGCGAATAAGCACACAAACAAAATGGCATCAGGAACACCAATGCCAGACAAGACTGTCAAGAAATAGTAGGAACTGCAGATGCTGGAGAATGAGATAACAAGGTATAGAGCTGGATGAACACACCAGGCCAAGCAGCATCAGAGGAGCAGGAAGGCTGGCATTTCGGGCCTAGACCCTTTTTCAGAGGCAGTTTGATACTGGGTATCAAGTTTGGTGCGGGCATCATGGAGTTGGCCCTGCATGGGTGAAAGGCATGTTCGACTAGAGGTCACATCCAGTGATGTGTAAAGGTCAGGTAGTTGCCTCAGTCCTGAGGAAAAAACCTGAGGGCCATACGAAAGCTGCAAACAATGCAGAAGCCTCTTGGAACAGTTGGAAAGGCTGCTAGAACTCGTGTTCACCTTCTCTGTCAAGCATTGTCAAGTCCTGTGAAACAGACGGACACTGTAGACATAGCTGCTATGATGCCTTTGCAGCTGGGAGGAATGTGAAATTCTACCAAGTCCTCCTGCAGCAAGGGGGAACCTCCTGTGCATTGTACACCACCTGTACCAGATACCAAGTCAGAGAAATCTGACCCAGTGCTAAAACGGCCCAGGAGGCACCGCAAGAGAAAGGACCAGCCCATGATTTCAGACTTAGAGGGGAAGTGAAGTAGTGATTGTAACGAGGTAAACCAGCAGGATCTTACAGAACACAAGTTCCTTGATTGGGTCTGTTAATGTGATTCGAACAGGGAGCCCTGGCTGATAGGTAATAAAAAGAGTAGTGTCAGAGATTCTAGCACTGATAATCAGTTCTGAAACAGTATTAATTCAAGGACTGTTAACGTATAAGTAAGAGGCAACTGGTTGACAGGATACTGCTCAAGAGTTATCTTACTCAGTTTAGATCAAGTAGAACTTAAGCTCACTTTGGTCCACAAACTGACTACAACTACATTGACATGTTGGCCAGGATCCTGAAGAAAATTATAACTGTTTGGCTGAGGCTTGGCTTTACTGTAGGCCAAACTGGGGTCCCTCTGTTCAGGATATTCCGAGTGAGGCATTGCAATTGCTTTCACTCAAGGTGATGTACCCCATGCTCAGACAGACTGCTGAAGATGTCAACTTCCATCAGAATACCCTGCAATTCATATGCTCCACTTGTCGCATTTTCTAATGATGAAGCCAGTTGTCCTGCCTGTTTGAAATCCAGTTGGGGTTCAGTTAATAGGCCTTTTCATATTGTTAGATCGTTAATTCCATATACCAAACAATCTCTAAACATCTCATTAAGGGTTAAATGAAAGTCACATGCTTTTGTAAATTGTCTGAACTTCAAGAGTCCTGATACAGATTCCCCACTCCTCAAATTGCTGAGTAAAACCAATAGCATTTCAGACTTAGAGGTGGCTTAGGGTTAGAATATTCTTTGACAATGTCAATCAATTATAGAAACAGATCTTGCAGTCTAGCTTGTCTATGACAACCAGGTTTCCAAAACTAAACTAGTCCCATTTGCCTGCATTTGGCATGTATCCCTAAACCTTTCCAATTCATGTATCTGCCCAATGTCTTTTCAATATCATACCTGTACCTGCAACTACCACTTCTTCTGACAATTCATTCCACACACTTACTACCCTGCATGAAAAGAATGCCTCTCAGGACCCTTTTAAATCTTTCCCTTCTCACCTTAAAATTACACATTCTTGTTTTGAACTCCCCTACCCCAGAGAAGAGGCCTTTGATATTCACCCTATCTGTACCCCTCGTGATTTTGTAAACCTCTAAGGTCAACCCTTGACCTCATGCTCTCCAGGGAAGGTTTTAGTGTCTAGTGCCTCAGGGAAAGTTAAGCTCCTGATAACAGAAAAAGCTGCAATTCCACAGGCTGTTAGGTTAATTAGTCACTGCATTTTGTCTGCTGCAATGACATTTGCCTAGAGGGAAAAAAAAACCATATTCTACATACTGGGCCTAGTCCTTGAATGAATCAAAGCTCCTAAACAAATGCAAGGTGTAAGAAATGCTTATCCCAATTAAACAGCAGCTGTTGTGAGTTAGTTCCTCCAGAAACATGTTTTGCCTATGTTACCACTGAAATAACACCAAAGAGGCTGATATCTCATCACCAAGTCACCCTTTATTTACACATAAAGGACCCTTACCTTCAAAACTGCCTGTTCACAGTTAGTTATCAGAATCTCTGACATTCCTCTGTTATATCTGTCAACTAGTGTTCCCTGATTGGACCAGATTAACAGCTCCAATCAGGGTATTCATATTCTCTAAGATCCAGCTGGATGACCTCACGACGAGCACTACATTGAGGAAGTAATTATATGGAGAACTTGTGATCAGCAGCCATCAAACAGTCTAACTTGCAGCATGTGGGAGTAGAACCACAAAATACGTTCAACAAAATTTTTATCCTCTGCCTTCGGAACAGCGGTCAATAAAGCATGTTTTACGAATAAACTCATCCGGTGTCCCTAGTGAGCACAAGGAAACAATTGCTGCTATGGTTTCAAAAATGCCGAGAGAGATATATTTTGCATCAAACCACATGATACTTGATTTGACGGTGTTACTGATGCTTAGAAAGTTGAGGGTATTATAATTTCCCTGTAACATGTGAGTCAGAGGGCTTACCTAAAATACTGTCTGTGAGGAATGTGCCATTGTTGTGGTTGGACTTCATTTACAGTTGTGTTAAGGGAGATGCTCAAGATGGTGGCGGAGTAGCTGAGCTGAGCCCAGCGCTCATCCTCTCCTGTATACTTTATTTCTCTTTTTCTTTTTCTTTTCTCCTTTTTGTTTTTTTCCCTTCCCTTTTCTTTATAGCCTGAAGCGTGGTAGGTTGATGAGGAGGCTTCTGGCGGCAGCAGCGGCAATGCCAGGATGAGCTGGACACGGCTCCACCCCTGCCCGGGGTGTCCCAGCAGAGTGAGGACCAGGGCCCAGGCTGACTTTCCCAGCCAGGACTTGCAGGCCGAGCCAAGGTCCGGGCACCTGAAGGAGCAGAAGCGTCAACTAAAGGGATGGTGGTGGACCCTGACAACTAGTGACTGGCAGCAGCATCTGCAGGAGAATCGGATGGGGAACAGGAGGTAGGGAACCCATCTCCAAGGACTTGGCTACAGCTCGGGTACAGCAGTTGCATTTGTGGCAGTGGTGGAGGCCTGTAACTGAGACCCCAGAGCCCATTACAGAGACCCAGGAGCCATTTTGCATCTCCGGCCGATGTAAACTAGCAACTGGAGGAGCAGCAGAGGAAGATCAATAGGGAAAGAGAAAGATAAATTCTATTACAGTAAATTCTTACCTGATAATCAGTGTTTCAACATGGCACCACAGCATGCCGATACTTAGCACATAACATGTAAAAATTACTTTTGACTGTATTTTTAAATATACATGTGACAATAAATCTGAATCTAAATGCTTGAGGAAGGCATGGTGCCTACGGACAGTTTGACAGTCTTAGAACTAGAGTACTGGGGGGAGTTCTAATTTTGAAAAATCTGCAACAACACTTTGAAGGCTAGCAATTGAATCACTGACAGCTAAAGAAATCACCACTCATTGAGCGTAAGCAATAATTTGCAACAGTTACAACATTAGACAATTCATCAAGTATTGAAAGAAAACGCTTCCTATATTGGTTCCATATTGTTGAAATGGTGGAAACGTTAGGCTTGGTTTTAACAACGTACAAATGAGTGGGTTTTAAAATGATAAAATTGGGCCCATTGCATAGATTGTGTTATAGGATCAAACTGGGGTTCAGGGAAATATACTTGTGTTTACTCAACTCAACAAGTCAATGATAAAAGAAAGGAATTATGCCTGATAAGACAAACACCACAAATCTACAGATAGAATAAATATAGTGGGGCAAAATATTTCCTTAATTGGTCATTTTTTGCATGTTGTTAAACATAGGCTTCAGCACAAAATATGTCAAAATGAGGTTTTGAAATGTATGACAGGATATAGCTGCAAATGCATTGACACGTGGGACATGTATCACACGTGCATATAAATTGAAACCTCATAATAGTAAACCTATGTTATGACCATCTGTGCATTTTTCCATTAATGCATTTTTATGGTTTTTCCAATTCCTCATGCAGTACAAATATTGCTGGGACGTATTTTTGTTTTAGCTTTGAAATATATTAAATAATTAATGGCATGCCCAAGCAAAACTGACTGGAGGTTTACTTGTGTGTCAGGCTGCCAAGACAAAATGTGAGTCCTTAGTCTCTGTGGGACAACAGCTGGACTGCAGAAGGAGTATACCAGGGGAAAGTGATTATGATGCCACACTGAGGTTGTTGTAGCCTAAGGAAAGCAATCTACCTGCTGGTGCAATCAGAACAGTTGAGAAGAAATCCATTCAAACAGATGCAGAAAGCCTGGCAGGCAAATTCTGGCAATTGGAGGAGCGAACTTTCCAACAGTGGTGTTGTTGCTGAGGAGACAGCTATTGCAGGAAGGGTGCCCTCCATGGGACATTGAACATTCAGAAAGAAGCCACATCACACTAATCACAAAAGCAGGGGGAGGCAACGGCCTCGTGGTATTATCGCTGGACTGTCAATCCAGATACCAACATAACGTTCTGGGGACCCATGTTTGAATCCTACCATGGTGGAGAGTAGAATTTTAATTCAATAAACTATCTGGAATTAAGAATCTCATGATGGCCATGAACCCATTGTTGATTGTCTGAAAAACCCATCTAATGTCCTTTAGGGAAGGAAACTGCCAATTTTTATCTGGTCTGGCCTACGTGTAACTCCAGACCAGAGCAATGTAGTTGACTCTAAACTGCCCTCTAGGCAATTAAGGATGGGCAATGAATGCTGCCTGGCCACCGATGTCCTCATCCAGTAAATAAATAAAACAAAACTGATTTCTCCTTGGAAAGCCTACACGATTAATCATAGAGCTCTGGGTAGTGTTGTAGAACAGAGAGTCTGAGGGGTTCAGGTACAAAATTCTTTGAAATATGTCTCACAGGTATATAGGGTGGTTTGGAAGACAGTTAGCATGCTTGCCTTCATTGGTAAGACCTTTGAGTACAGCAGTTGGGATGTCATGTTGAGGGCATAGAGGACGTTGGTGAGGCCTTTTCTGGAGTACTGATCATCCTGCTATAAGAAGGATATTATTAAACTGGAGAGGGTTCAGAGAAGCTTTGCCAGGGAGTCACCAGGAATTAGGGTTTGAGATATAAAAATAGACTGGAAAGGCTGGGACTTTATTCACTGGAGCAGAAGAGTTTGGGGTGTGACCTTACTGAGGTTTACAAAATCATGAGAGGCACAGATAAGGTGAATGACAAGGGTCTTTTCCCTAGGCTGGGGAGTTCAAAATTAAGGGGAATATTTTTAAGATGAGAGGAAAAAGATTTAAAAAGTGTATGAGGGACAACTTTTTTCCATAAGAGTCTGGCTTATGTGTGGCATGAGCTGTCAGAAAAAGAGATGAATGCAGGTACAGTTACAATGTTTAAAAGTCATTTGGGTCAGTTCATGAATAGGAAAGGTTTGGAGGGATATGGGCCCAGTGCAGGCAGGTAGGACTATTTGGTTTGGGAACACGGTCAGCATGGACTTCTTGAACTGAAGGGTCTGTTTCTGTTCTGTATGACTATAACTGGCTGCCATGCAGCAGGAGCCACTTTCTACTCTTCTGAACAAAAATTTGGGCACTGTAATAAAATCAAAATTAATGTTCAATGGAAATGCAAAAAACTAGAATTGCAACTTTTCAAAACAAATCAAAATGTCATTCTCCAAAGTAATTAAGCACCCTCGCCCCTGCAGTTCCCATCAATCTGTAAAAGCAGGAGCTAACTTCTACTCTTTTTAAAGGAATGATAATCAAGTTAAATGGCTCCTTTTAGGACATTGTAATAAAATTTAGCAGTCAGTCAAAATCTACAAAGCCAAAGCAGAGACTTATTGAAAAAAAATCAGAATAATGATAGCCAGAGTGACAATGCATATGAATCCCATATATAAGAGAAGGAGCCAGTTTCTATTCTTGTAAAATGCTGGTGAGAAAGTAAAACAACCATCTATGGGCCAGATCATTAACTTTTATTTGATGTCTGATTATTGGACCAGCTGCCTTTCTTTCTTTCTGCCTTCTGAAATATTCTGAAGCACAGGAAGGTGTTGGAATTTTTTCCTGACACAGTTGCTCACTATTTTATCAGCTCTTTCACTTCACACCCATCTCCATAGGGTTGATAAAATCCCAACTAATATACTTGTGTTCTTTCATACAAATATAATCTCTGGTGCTGTACTCTCAGCGTTGTTTCTTCAATATGGTACAGTTCAATGGGTGCTAGGTATCACGATCCCTTGAGAAATTAAAGTTTGTCATCTGCGAATACTGTCAGCCAGCGCCGGTGGTATTGTGTGTAGAGAAAATTGCAGCTGAAACCATTCATGTGTTGACCAATGTCCTATTAAGCATTGAGATGAAGCCCCTGGCCAATTCTGATCTTCCTGGTCAAGGGGTACTGAGGTCAAATGTGGTGGCTTTATTGCTGCCCTGCCTGAAATCAGGGTTGAAGTCAAACCTTTCTTGTCTGCGTGACTCAGTCACCTGATATCTTCTTTGCAGTAGAATTAATAATTGTGTGTTTTTGAGCTAGCGTAGGACAATTTTTGTTTGTTTTTAAGATATAATTGCTCACTTTTGTTTGAGGTTACATTGACTTTTCTTCATCACATGTTATGTCCTTCTGCAATGTCAAATATTCTTTAAAGATACTCTTTAGATATTTGCACACCCACCCAAACCAACACCTTGTCCAGTTGGCAGGACACCATACACCTCACGACCTGACCCCATCAGACAATAGAACAATTCCCCATCCTAATCCTTCCTGCTCTCTTAAACACCCTATCCATTCACATGGCTCCTTATAGCCTCACCCACCTGGCACCCATAGTCTTAACCCACCTGGTACCCTGACCTACCCTCCCTTCACCCACCTAAAACCCTATCTTCTCCACCAACCTTGGAAACTAAAATCTCATCCATTTAAGCCCCTCACCCAACTGCCACCCTAACTGGCTCCCTCCCCGCATTTGCCACCCTACCCTACATTTTACATACGTACTTGAGGGAGCAATGGTGTAGTGACATTATTGCTGGACTAGAACCAGCTACTGATTTACCTCCTCCCACCCACCCTCCTGCAAAAATTCCATCCCCTATTCCCAATTCCTCCGCCTCCGCCGCATCTGCTCCCACGATAAGACATTCCACTCCCGCACATCCCAGATGTCCAAATTCTTTAAGGACCGCAACTTCCCCCCCACGGTGATTGAGAACGCCCTTGACCGCGTCTCCCGCATTTCCCGCGACACATCCCTCACACCCCGCCCCCGCCACAACCGCCCCAAGAGGATCCCCCTCGTTCTCACACACCACCCTACCAACCTCCGGATACAACGCATTATCCTCCGACACTTCCGCCATTTACAATCCGACCCCACCACCCAAGACATTTTTCCATCCCCACCCCTGTCTGCTTTCCGGAGAGACCACTCTCTCCGTGACTCCCTTGTTCGCTCCACACTGCCCTCCAACCCCACCACACCCGGCACCTTCCCCTGCAACCGCAGGAAATGCTACACTTGTCCCCACACCTCCTCCCTCACCCCCATCCCAGGCCCCAAGATGACATTCCACATTAAGCAGAGGTTCACCTGCACATCTGCCAATGTGGTATACTGCATCCACTGTACCCGGTGCGGCTTTCTCTACATTGGGGAAACCAAGCGGAGGCTTGGGGACCGCTTTGCAGAACACCTCCGCTCAGTTCGCAACAAACAACTGCACCTCCCAGTCGCAAACCATTTCCACTCCCCCTCCCATTCTCTTGATGACATGTCCATCATGGGCCTCCTGCACTGCCACAATGATGCCACCCGAAGGTTGCAGGAACAGCAACTCATATTCCGCCTGGGAACCCTGCAGCCATATGGTATCAATGTGGACTTCACCAGTTTCAAAATCTCCCCTTCCCCCACTGCATCCCTAAACCAGCCCAGTTCATCCCCTCCCCCCACTGCACCACACAACCAGCCCAGCTCTTCCCCCCCACCCACTGCATCCCAAAACCAGTCCAACCTGTCTCTGCCTCCCTAACCGGTTCTTCCTCTCACCCATCCCTTCCTCCCACCCCAAGCCGCACCCCCAGCTACCTACTAACCTCATCCCACCTCCTTGACCTGTCCGTCTTCCCTGGACTGACCTATCCCCTCCCTACCTCCCCACCCACACCTTCTCCACCTATCTTCTTTACTCTCCATCTTCGGTCCGCCTCCCCCTCTCTCCCTATTTATTCCAGTTCCCTCCCCCCATCCCCCTCTCTGATGAAGGGTCTAGGCCCGAAACGTCAGCTTTTGTGCTCCTGAGATGCTGCTTGGCCTGCTGTGTTCATCCAGCCTCACATTTTATTATACTGATTTAGTGACCTGGGTTCAAATCCTGTCATGGCAGATGGTGGAGTTTCAATTCAATAAAAATCCAGAAACAACAGTCTAATGATAACTATGAATCCATTGTCAATTGTAATGAAATGCCCATCTAGTTCACTCGTGTCTTTAAGGGAAGGAATCTCCCATCCTTACCTGATCTGGCCTATACATGACTCCAAACCCACAGGAATATGGTTGGCTCTTAACTACCCTCTGGGAAATAAATGTTGGCCTAGTCAGCAATGCCTCATGCTGTGAATGAATTTTTTAAAAAAACTTACCCCTTCATAGGAGCTGCCAAAGCGGCTGCACGATATTTAAACTCCAGAATACAACATTTACTGTGGTAAAAGGGGATATAGTTTTCTCACTGATCCATTCTGCTGCTGACTGCAAGTCTGCCTGGATTGGTCTCCTCTATTTCATGGAAATTTGGATTCACTCCAAAAACAAATGGCACATGAAGTCAACAAGACAATCATCAAGAAACAAAGCCAATATGACATTCAATGCAAGTGATACAGACAAAAGAAAACAAAACCAAATCCATTCACTACATTACTTTTTTATTGGAAATCCACAACATGGAAGAAACAGATAATATCCAAAATATAATTGTACATATGTACTTTGGCTCACGTCAGTCTGAAAGAATGCCTTGCTGTGATTTTTCCCTGCCGGCCAATATTTATCTCGCATCATGAAAAAATAGAGAATACCTGGGAATACCATATTTGTAAGAGTTTGCTGTGAGCAAACTGGCTGCTGCATTTCCTACATTACGTCAGTGACTACACTTCACAGTGCTTTATTGACTATAGTGCACTGTGAAACATTCTGAACCCATGGAAAACACAGCATGAATTGATATTCTTTCTGCTTTCTTTGATGCTAAGGTAGCTGAGAAAATAATCACAATCAGAACAGCTGGCCTCCCACTCAATTTCGATAGCTCTGCTGTTCTCCACCTTGTTGACTGAAGCCGGAACTTGGGCTGCAGGCATCCTCTGCTATGAGAGGGGCCCAGAGTTGAGATCCAACTTTCTCCTTGGCACTTGTCACATTGAACATGCAGCTGGTACTGCAACACCTGCATCAACTGGAAATGCTGGGCACCATGCCCATGTATTCCACTGTAGTCTGAAGTGGTCTTTCTCTCTCCAACCATATTCTGGGATCTATTTCCATTATCCAGCTCTCACCACACATCCTCTTTTTGCTAACCCCCATGCTAAACTCCCATTCCCCAGTCTTGATTATGTATCTAACTCTCCTTCTGAAGGTAACCATCCATCTCATATATCAAGAACTTGCCCCTTATTTTCAAGGCTTATACTATGTTCCTTACGGTGTTGTCTTTTGACCCCTTTTTCTCAGGCAACCCGCGGGAGACTGAGCCAGGGAGTGTCCACTTGCCTTTGCCTCTTTGTAAGCACTTAATCTGTGAGGGCTGGCCACCCATGGGAGTTATGATCACCAGGCCCACCACTTCCTGCTCTTCCAGTCACCATGACCCTCCAGCCCTATGTCAAAGTGTCCTTGAGCTTTATTTCAGTAGTTCAAACAAAACATGACTCTGCACTGAGGGAATAGAAGGTACACTAGCTGATGTGCAAACAGCGTTTTTCTATGCCTTCAGCCTTGTTATGATGGCAGAGTAGGAGCAACTTGGAAAATCCTGGACCTTTGCCTCCCTGAGGAAATATGCAAAGAAACAAGAAACTGAGATTTAAATGTGTCAGAAGCAATAACATTTTGCCTATTGAGGGATAGCTGCCATCTGACGTGAGTTTGCTGGAGGTGCTAGTTTCTGGAGATGTTCTAACATCTGTTCTGAACATATGATGTAGCAGCAATGTACTTTTTATTGCTCAGTTTGGGAAATTATACCTATTATTGGCCCTCCATCATTTTGTTTGAATCATAGGAAAGAGCTAAAAGGTGACATTTTCCACAATACGTCTGTAGATTTACAAAGCCATTTGTAAATGCCTGAATAGTCACAGGCATGTGATAAATTACTCCTTCTAAGTGCTTGTGTAAGGGTGGAAGAATGTGAAAGTTTACATTCAAGTTCAAACACACTTGGTATCAGTAGAAAGAATTAGATGAAAAAAATTTACTCCACCAGCTTGAAGCCTTCCAATTTCTCTTAAAAGACTTGACAGTGAGTCTAAAAACTGGATTAATTAGCCACATTTCTACCGAGAAGACTTGTATCCAGTCAGTAATGGATCTCTTGATCAAGATCTGACAATTTGCAACACTGTGAATGAAATAAGACAAATACTGTGGAGTATGGGAATTCTGAAATAAAAACACAAAATGCCGAAAATACTTAGCAGGTCACCGAAGAACAATGGAGAATGATGCAGCGTTAAATTTTCAGGTCAGCGACATTTAAAATTTATTTAAGATCATCAATCTGAAACATTACTTTTCTCTTGCCACAGATGCTACTGGACCTTCTGGCTATTGCCAGCATTTTTTTGTTTCTCTACGAATGAAATTGGATTCCGCTGTGCACATTTTCTGGGTATCACAAAGTAGTCCAATTTAGCATTCCCAAATGTATCAAAACGCATCCTATCACATCACTCAAGAACTGTGACTGGTGACTTCCAAAAATAAATTTCATCCCCCTTTAATATATTAATAATGGTCTTGAAACCTCTTCAAAGGACTCAAACTTGGAACTGGTTTACACAAAGCACAGCCTGTTTCCTTCAAGATTTCCATGTCCGTACGTGGCGCTCAAGTAGCTGGCTATTTTATGATGCAGTCAGTACATTAAAGGATTAACTGACATCAAGTGATAAGCTTTGCTCTCAGAATACAACTGGGAATGTTAACCAGTTCACCAGTCTCATAGCTGTGCTACCAGTGCTAAGATCAACATAGCTAACTGTAATTTATATTTGCTCCTAAGTTGAGTCTGACAGTCTCTTCTGTGAGTATCAAGTATAACTCAAACGTAATGAAAATAGCTATTAAGTACTATGTAATAAATCTATCCTCTGTGTCTAGATTGAGCCTAGCCTTTGGTCAAAGACTTTGTGTGGCCATTAGTTTAATACTAATAAGAAGATTACTGGCAGTCAATCTATCCAAACACAACTCAAGTGGTTCCAGTGAACAGGATCATAGATACTAAGCTGATTGAGGAGTTTATTAAAGTTTTATTTTGCCATATATATTCCCTGATAGCAGCAAGTGGGTGCCATTATTGCATATAATATACTAATGTTCGTGTTCTTCTGAAAAGTCTTCAGTTCTCCAAAGGCACAGCCATCCTAGGAGACAAAAATAATCAGAAATCTAGACAGACTGGAAGTGTAATTTCTAATTTTCAGCAGCTTCACAACACATGAACCAGTCAGCTTCTGGAAATGCAGCAGCCAACAATGAAAGAGCAGGAACATTGATAGCAATACTAAGGCCTGCCTCTATAAATTCAAGTAATGGAAATTATATTTTAAAAATGGCGACCACATAGATCTCATCAATGTTCTGCAAGAAAAATAGTTTGGGATACAGTGGTCAATATCAGACACCTGAAATAAATTATGTCCTTTAGAGGAAGGGTGAAAATTCCTACATTTAAGAGTTGAACATCTTCTAGCAAGCATCTCTGGAAGAAGTCTAAGAACAGCAAGATATTCCTTTATTAGAACATTTGTTTGATGTTTTGATATGCCACTTTTAGAAAAAGTGAATCAACCTTTCCTAAGTATAATAAATGATTCACCCAAACCAAATATGAGAGTTCATATGCATGGCCATCCAAGCGAAATCAAATTTGACATGAGGGCATGTGCTACTGCTTTATCTGACATGAAAAAGAAAGTGAAATTGTAACCTTTTGATTTGATAATACAAGGGGCAAGTAAAGCAAATCTCCAAAATTAAACCAATCTTTAATATGTCTATGAGATATGATTATTGTGAAATAGAAAAGGCATATATCGTCCATTATCAGCAGAGCCTGTCATTAAATTAAAATGTATGTTTTTCTCTGAATGTCTTCTGCTGAGTACAAGAACACACAAACAAAGAAAAGGATAGATTAGATTAGATTCCCTACAGTGTGGAAACAGGCCCTTCGGCCCAACAAGTCCACACTGCCCCTTGGAGCATCCCACCCAGACCCATCCCCCTATAACCCACACACCCCTGAATACTATGGGCAATTTAGCATGGCCAATCCACCTAGCCTGCACATCTTTGGACTGTGGGAGGAAACCGGAGCACCTGGAGGAAACCCACACAGACACGGGGAGAAAGTGCAACCTCCACACAGACAGTCGCCCGAGGCAGGAATCGAACCCGGGTCCCTGGCGCTGTGAGGCTGCAGTGCGAACCACTGAGCCACCGTGCTGCGGATAGTTTTGAAAAAAGAATGCCCTAAACTATTTGTACAACTTGGTGTCGAGCTGGATGAACACAGCAAGCCAAGCAGCATCAGAGGAGCGGTAAAGCTGATGTTTCGGGCCTAGACCCTTCTTTAGAAATTTCATCGGTACACAAACTTCTCATAAGATGTTTGTTTGTCATAATGTGCAACCTCCCTCAAACTTCACAATGGCTGAGTGGTTAGCATTACTGCCTCACTGTTCCAGGGACAATGGTTTGATTATACAGCCTTAGGCTTCTCTCTGTGTGGAGTTTGCACATTCTCCCTGTGCTTGCGTGGGTTTCCTCTGGGTGCTGTGGTTTCCTCCCACAGTCTAAAGATGTGCAGGCTAGGTGGATTGGCCATGCTAAATTGACCAGAGTATCCAGGGATGTGCAGGCTTGAGGGGTTAGCTATGGCAACATCAGGGTGCCAGGACAGTATAGGTCTGGGTAGGTTGCTCGTTGGAGAGTTAGTGTGAACTTGACAAGCCAAGTGGCATGCTTCCGCACTTCACGGATTCTATTCTATCATCAGCAGAAATCTTTCTTCATCTAGGCTCCACTTTTTAATCTTCCCCCATCCCTTAAAACTCTGCTTAAATTCATTTCAGCAAGTAATTAAGACAACAAATGGAATTTTGGCCTTTATTACTATGGAAATGGAGTTTAGAAACAGGCAAGACTTATTGGAAGCTTACAGGGAATTAGTGAGGCTACACCTGGAGTATTGTGTACAATTTTTGTCTCCATATTCAGGAAAGGGTGGATTTGTACGGGAGGCAGTTCAAAACAGATTCATTTGGCTGATTCCTGAGATGAAGTGGTTGATTCATCAGTTGTAAGTAGATCAGATTTAAGTGCTAACCAGGTCAGGTCTTTGTTCAGCAGCGGTTAGAAGTATGATGGCTTAATTTAGTAAAGCAGACAAGATGCTAGGAGGCTTGACAAGGTAGATGTTGAAAAGATATTCCAACTAATGATGGAGTCTTGAACTAGAGGACATAGATCATGGAATCCCTACAGTGTGGAAACAGGCCCTTTGGCCCGACAAGTCCAAACCGACACCCCACCCAGACCCATCCCACTAAAACCCACCTAATCTACACATTCCTGAACACAATGGGCAATTTAGCATGGACAGTCTACCTAGGCTGCATATCTTTGGACTGTGGGAGGAAACTGGAGCACCCAGAGGAAACCCAAAAAGACACAGGAAGAATGTGCACAGACAATTGCCCAAGGATGGAATCAAACTCAGGCTCCTGGCACTGTGGGGCAGCAGTGCTAATCACGGAGCCACTATGCTGCCCCAAATAGTTACAGAATAAAGGGACACTCATATCAAGTGGAGATGTGAAGGAATTTGTTCTCGCAGAGGGTAGTAAATGCCTCAAATTCTCTACCCCAGACTGTTGTGGAGGCTAGATCATTGAAAAGTTTTAAAAGAGTAGATAGATAGGTGATTTTAAAATATTATGGATTTGAGGGCTATGAGGAGCTGGCGCGGAAGAGGTTTTCAGATCTGTGGCAGATCAGCATGATTTTGTTAAATGGGAGATGCTGAAAGAGCCAAATGTCCTTCTCACGCTCCTATTTTTTATGCTCTTAAACTATTTTTGGGTCAACTTTCCCATTACTTCATCTTACATTGGATTTGTTTGTGAAATATTTTCCAAGCACATCACTGATTGGTTGACGTATTAACAGTTTCCATTCCATTGCCACAGTGACTGTTGTATGTTCTTGTCCCTATATGTAGCTATTACAATACTTGGTTGGCAGGCTTAATGCTTTGCACACTGCTTAATCAACATATCATCCAAATTCACACCAAGTCCTGTTCATTCACCATCCCAATGTTTGCTGATCTACAATGACTCCTAGCCCAAGAACATGCAACTCTAAAGTCTTCACAATTGTTTTACTACGTCCTTCCATCGCATCGGCGCAACTCCACCTACCACCACCGACGCAAACCAGCCTACAGCCGATGCCGACGTAACTCCGCCCACAGGCTCCACAGCCAGTAACTGCAGCCACACTGAGCCCTGCTGAATCTTCACCATCCTCCCAGACCTCCCCCTGTCTGAGGATGAATGCTCAGTCCTCAGTAAAAGGCTCACCTTTGTCCCCCTCCACCCACAAATCAACGAATACCAGTCATGTTTAGACATCGAGTAGTTTTTCTGCTGCCTTCGCCTCCGCGCTTATTTCTCCAACCATGATCCTAACCGTCCCTCTACTGACCCCTTCACCCACCTCCAACACAAGTCCACCTTCTGGACACCACCCAAAGGCCTCCTACCCTCCCTTGACCTTTTCATATCCTACTGCCGTCAAGACATCAATAGCCTCAACCTCTCCACCCCTCTCATCCACACCAACCTCTGTCCCGCAGAACGTGCAGCCCTCCGCTCCAATCCCAACCTGACCATAAAACCCGCAACCAAGTGAGGCACAGTCGTAGTATGGCGCACTTAAGTCTACATTGCTGAGGCCAGACACCAACTCTCCGACACCTCCTCCTACCACTCCCTGGATCATGATCCACCCCCGAGCACCAAACCATCATCTCCCAAACAACCCACAACCTCATCACCTCAGGTGACCTCCCACCCACAGCCTCCAACATCATTGTTCCCCAACCCCACGCCCCCGCTTCTATCTCCTTCCCAAAATCCACAAACCCTCCTGCCCTGGTTGACCTATTGTCTCCACCTGCGCCTGCCCCACCAAACTCACCTCCACCTACCTGGATTCCTTTTTCTCCCCTTTGGTCCAGGAACTCCCCACCTACGCCCATGACACCACTCACGCCCTCCACCTCCTCCAGAACTTACAATTACCTGGTCCCCAACACATCATTTTTACCATGGACGTCCTGTCCCTATACACCTGCATTCCCCATGCAGATGGCCTAAAGGCCCTCTCTTCTTCCTGTCCCACAGGTCTGACCAGATCCCCCTCCACCGACACCCTCATCTGCCTAGCCGAACTTGTCCTCATCCTCAACAACTTCTCTTTTGATTCCTCCCACTTCCTACAGACAAAGGGGGTGGCCATGGGCACCCACATGGCTGCAAGCTATGCTGGCCTCTTTGTAGGTTACATGGAACAGTCCCTCTTCCGCATCTACGCAGGCCCTAAACCCCACCTCTTCCTCCGTTACATTGATGACTGTATCGGCGCTGCCTTGTGCTCCCAGGGGGAGCTGGAACAGTTCATCCACTTCACCAACACCTTCTACCCCAACTTTAAGTTCACCTGGACTATTTCCAACACATCCCTTACTTTCCTGGACCTCTCTGACTCCATCTCAGGCAACCACCTAGAAACCAATTTCCATTTCAAGCCCACTGACTCCCACAGCTACATAGAAAACACCTCCTCCCACCCACCTTCCTGCAAAAATTCCATCCCCTATTCCCAATTCCTTTGCCTCCGCCGCATCTGCTCCCAGGGTGAGGCATTCCACCTCTGTACATCTCAGATGGCCTTGTTTTTCAAGGACGGCAACTTCCCCCCCGCAGTGGTCGAGAACGCCCTTGACTGTGTCTCCTGCATTTCCCGCAACTCATCCCTCACACCCCGTCCCCGCAATAACAACCAAACGAGAATCCCCCTCGTCCTCAATAACTATCCCACCAACCTCCGGGTCCAACGTATCATCCCCCGCCATCTGCAATCCGACCCCCCGACCAAAGACATTTTTCCATCGCCACTCTTGCCTGCTTTCTGGAGAGATCACTCTCTCCGTGGCTCCCTTGTCTGCTCCATACTCCACCCCAACCCCAACACACCCGGCACTTTACCCTACAACCGCTTGAAATGCTGTACATGCCTCCATACCTCCTCCCTCATCCCCATTCCATGCCCCAAGAAGACTTTCCACATCAAGTAGATGTTCACCTGCACATCTGCCAATGTGGTATATTGCATCTGCTGTACCCATTGTGGCTTCCTCTACATTGGAGAAACCATGCGGAGGCTTGGGGACCACTTTGCAGAACACCTATGCTTGGTTCAAAATAAACAACTGCACCTCCCTTTTGTGAACCATTTCAACTCACCCTCCCATTCCTCGGATGACATGTACATCCTGGGCGTCCTGCAGTGCCACAATGATGCCACCTGAAGGTTGCAGGAACAGCAATTCATATTCTGCTTGGGAACCCTGCAGCCCAATGGTATCAATGTGGACTTCACGAGCTTTAAAATCTCCCCTCCCCCCACTGCATCTCAAAACCAGCCCAGCTCATCCCCACCTCCCTAACCTGCTCTTCCTCCCACCCATCCCTTCCTCTCACCTCAAGCCGCACTTCCATTTCCTACCTACTAACTTCATCCCGGACCCTTGACCTGTCCATCCTCCCTGGACTGGCCTATTCCCTTCCTATCTCCCCACCTACACTCACCTCTACACTCCACCTCCATCCCCGCCTCTTTAACTTGCCTGTCTCCTCTCCACCTATCTTCTCTTCTATCCATCTTCGATCTGCCTCTCCCTCTCTCCCTATTTATTTCAGAACCCTTTCCTCCTCCCCATTTTCTGATGAAGGGTCTCAGCCCGAAATTTCAGCTTTTGTGCTCCGAAGATGCTGCTAGGCCTGCTGCGTTCATCCAGATCCACACTTTGTTACCTCTCATTGTAACTTTCTCCATCCCTGCACTGCTCCAATTCTGGCCTGCTGTCCTTTCCGATTTTCATATCTCGACAATAGGCAGATGTACATTTAGCTGGCAGGTCCCAAACACTGGAATTCCCTTCCTAAACCTCAACACTACATTAGTCAAACAAATTAGTGATATACAAAGAAAGGTTGGTCAAGATAATGTTGAAATGTGTTACGGATTGGACAGGCAGATAAAGATTCAAATTAATAAAATATTACTTTTGTTAGGAGAACATACCTGTTTACTTGAAGGTCAATTTTAATAGACTGCTGAGCAGTGGCTGAGGCACAAATTGCTGGAATTATGAAGAATAAATTTAATCAATTTAAGTTAATCAATGAAAGCAGTCAAAAGAAAACCAAAAATGTTGAAGATATACAGCAGGGCAGGTAGGAATTGTATAAAAAGAGATTGTTTCAGGCTATTGATCTTTTGTTCAAGCAACTCCATGGAATGGTCATTGACTTGAAATTATACTCCCTTTTTCACCTCAATCCCACAGATGTTGTCTGACCTGTTCAATATTTCCAGTTTTTTTTCTTTTTATTTTAGAGATCCACAATCTGAAATATTTGCTTGTTCTGGGTGGATACACGCATAAGGACCAAATGACCCTCCTCAAATGCAAGACATCTTAGGTTTTCATGTATTCAATTTCCATGCCACATTCAGCTAATTACACATCAGAACAAAATAGCATTATAATGTTGACTTGAAATATGATGGGCTCATATCTGATTAACAAAGGTTTCAGTCATGTAAGCCAATTAAACAACAATGTTCATTTGTTCAGAAAGCAAGAAGAAATTAAGTGTTGTCTAGTGATTAAACCTCAAGACCTTTACTGGTAAAGCAAGTCACAATAAACTAACTTATTCCTGTTACATTTTTGTAACTATCCTGAATATATGTCCAAATTTTTAAGGTTATAAATTGGAACATATTTACACAATAATAGTCTGTGAATTATTTATCTATATATACACATATAATATACAATAGTATACATTTTGTCAATACTGAACAAATGAACAATACCGACAAAATGGGTCAAATGGCTTCTCTCTATATTACAATGTTTTATGATCTTTCTGACTTCAAAGGGGAAACTCAACTTTCCCCGATTTACAGGAATCAGGAGAGAGGAAGAAATAAAATGGACAGACTCCACCTTACCATTCCTTTTCCATTGATTCCCCATTTTAATTCCATTGGTTTTGGTGGAGAATGAAAATTTTTTTTTCTCTATTCATTTATGGGATGTGGGCATTGTTGGCTGGCCAGTATTTCTTGCCCCATCCCCAGCGGCCCTTGATAAGGTGGTGGTGACCTGCCTTCTTGAACCGTTGCAGTCCTCCTGCTGTGCATTGACCAACAATGTTATTAGGGAGGGAATTCCAGGATTTGCCCAGCGACAGTGAAGGACTCGCAATATATTTCCAAGTCAGGATGATGAATGGCTTGGAGGAGGAAGTTGGAGGTAGTGGTGTTCCCGTATGTCTGATGCCCTTGTCCTTCTAGATGGAAGTGGTTGTGGGTTTAGAAGTTGCTGTCTGAGGATATTTGATGAATTTCTGCAGTACAACTTGTAGATAGTATACACTGCTGTTAAGGGTGAACATACTAAGATATTCTGCAGCAAATCATTCACTAAGTGGCTTCTCAATGCCCGTCTATCATTTATATGACACAAACCAGAAGCACGCTAGAATCAGAGATAATGGGAACTACAGATGCTGGAGAATCCAAGATAACAAAGTGTGGAGCTGGATGAACACAACAGGCCAAGCAGCATCTTAGGAGCACAAAAGCTGACGTTTCTGGCCTAGACCCTTTCTGATGAAGGGTCTAGGCCAGAAACGTCAGCTTTTGTGCTCCTAAGATGCTGCTTGGCCTGCTGTGTTCATCCAGCTCCACACTTTGTTATCTAGCATGCTAGAATAATCTCCACTTGTCTGCATATACGCTACTCACGAAAGAAGTTCAACTCCACCTCGGTCAAAGCACCCTGCTTGATTTGCACTTCATCCAGCACATTTCACAAATGACCTCTCTAACACTTGCAAATTGTAGCCACACTGTGTACCAACCACAAGATGCTCCACAGGAATTCACTAAACTTTTCTCAATATCATCCCCCAACCCCATGATCTTTAAGCTGTAAAGAACAAGGGGCAGTAGACACATAGGAGCACCACCATCTCCAAACTGTCTCCACACTACCCTGACTTGGAAATATATCACCATTCCTTCCTCATTGCTGGTAAAAAAAAATTCTGGATTTCTCTCCCTATCTTAATGTATCTAGTCTACAATTGGCCCCGTGGTTTAAGATGGCCAATCCCCATCAAATCAAGGACAATTCAGAATGGAAAATTACACCTGTCCCACATGAGTGAATAAATAAAAAGTACATATTTTTCCCCTCTATGTAAATCATTGAAGAAACAAGAAAATTGTTGAAGACAAACGCATTTTCTCAATGATGTGCTTGTCTCTAGTGGATAAAATCATGAGAGGAGAATAATAACAATAATGATGAGCAAATGTACTTCAAAATGTTGAACTAATCATTCAAGATATACAATGTGTACAATATCTCACCAGAATCATTGATTTATGTTAACTGAATAAGCAAAATATCAATCTCATTTGCAAAGCATTCCAATGAATTTTGCAGATTTTAATTAAGTGATAGTGACTATACTTTCTTAGAAGTTGTAAATCAGTATTCTTTATTGCTAATAAGTCTGTTTACCTTTGGGCTGAGTTTTCCCCATTATTTGGCAAGGTTTTAGGAGGATAAGGATTTTAACTACACTTCTGATGCCCTTTCCTATCAACAAAAGAGTTTGGTGACAGCAGGAAATCACAAGAATGAGGGGCCACACATTAGCTCCCAGAAACTCCCTCTCAGGACACTCCAGGGGTGTGGAGTCCATTACCTCCTAACCCTGCAACATCAAAGCCTTCAGAGGTTTAGGCTGAAGAGGATGATACCTGGACAGGACACTCTAAGCAGGCTTGGGACCTCTAGACCCAAACATCCCTGGGGAAGACTTGTCAAGTCTTCCAGGCCAAAAGGGTCAAATAGAGAGCAGGCTCCCTCCATCCCAGCAGTAAAAGTTGGATCCATACATAGTGGGGGAGAAAGGAAGAAGAAAACTTACTAAAGGCCTAAGGTAACATGGGAGACATTTCAATGTAAGTAATCTGGCACTCTTATAAAAATACCTTTTGAAATGTCACGCATTCATTACATGAGCATTTTCCAGACATCCCAAGGAAGAAAGAAGTTGCAATGGCCAAGAATTGCTCATATCTCAAAAGCAACCAACTCCTTTACAGCAGATAGCATCAGACACAAGGGTTACTTATATGTTGGCAACAGCGGCTAGAAGCCAGCCTACCCACACCACTTACTCTATGAGTGAGTGATGGAATCAGTGATGATCAGTGAAGACAATGTTTCATTCTGTCTTTCACATTTACAAAGAAGTGATTACCATTCAAGGTTGGAGGTGCGCAATAGGAAACTCACATCTGCACTCCTTCCCCCATAGAGCACCAGCCTGACCAGAGAACCTACACAAAGCACGGCCTCTCTCAGGTTAAACATTGTCTTTCAGGATTCTCAACACTTCAGGGAAATTTATCAGCCGTCGTGAAGTCTAAAACATTGAAGGCTAATTAATGATGGAAGAGTGAAAAGGAAGTGCCATTGGATTGCTCCCAACCTGTTGCCTGTCATGAGGGACTAAAATACATGCCGTTTGGATTCATATGCTGGCTGAAGCATTCCACCTATCCTCAGTGCGTTTACAGCCCTTGTTCACTGACTGCTATCTTTTCTGAATAGTAAAAAAGGCCTGTAAAACACAGAGATTTTAGTGGAGTGATAATGGGAACTGCAGATGCTGGAGTATCCAAGATAATAAAGTGTGGAGCTGGATGAACACAGCTGGCCAAGCAGCATCTCAGGAGCACAAAAGCTGACGTTTCGGGCCTAGACCCTTCATCAGAGAGCTCTCTGATGAAGGGTCTAGGCCCAAAACGTCAGCTTTTGTGCTCCTGAGATGCTGCTTGGCCTGCTGTGTTCATCCAGCTCCACACTTTATTGTCTGAGATTTTAGTGGAATCAGGTGAAGATATCATGCATACAATTATATGGTTAAGAAAACACTTTCTAATCAACAGAAATGTTCAAACAATGCAGGAACAACCAGATTGATACATAATCTGCAGAAAGTATCACAACAAAAGGAAGTCCAAACCCAACTCATTCCTCCTGGAATCAAGTTTCAATCAGGTTTTGTCTGGCTTCTTGAGCTTGATGGTGCAAAGGTTTATCATGTTTCCGTGCTTGTTCCTTTAGCTTGATGTCCGCACCTTTGCCCTTAGGGGATTGCTCTCAATCCCTACATTGCTTATATCCCGGACATTACCCTTCCTCAGCTCCAGTAGTGAAGGGCACAGCATGCCACAATGACGTGCTAAGCCCCAACGGAGTGGCCAGGCTTTGAAACTGTGCCAATCTGGCCTTGGTAGTTGTATAGGCAGCATTGAATCAATATTTTGCTTCAGTCTGAGGACTATGTAAAGGTGTTATGAGCTGTGTGTGGAGGTGGCAGTCTCTTGTCAGCTGGCAGGTATCTTTGTTCAGCCCAAGGACCTTGGGAGAAGGTTGGAATATATGAGTTATCTTGTACTTATGCATCAAAACGCCTCCTGGTGCATATCTTCAGAATCTGGCATCAACGGTCACAGATGACCTGAACATTGATGGACCTCACCGATGAGCTCTGAAGATTGGTAATAGGATGCTCACAAAACAATGTGATAACTTCTATGAGGGCCTGCACCTGGGAGAATTTAGCAATATTGGAGAATCTGACTGCCCAGACTGCTCCAACAGATGGCACAGTTTGTTGATGATGGCTCAGGATGAAGTTCCAATTGATGTCTTCTTTGACATTGTTGTCTGGTTGTAACAGTGCCTCAAGATACCCTCCGAGTGCTAGATCCATCTCAGATGAGTGATCGGATAATCTGTGAGGAATTTTAGTATTAGAACAACATGTCAGTAATGACATATCTCAGCCTTCACATCAACAACATGTTATGGCTTCACATCTTATTTCATGGAGGCTTCATCTTTGTAAAAAGAAACAAATGCTATGCCACGATAAGGAGCCCTGCTATCTCATGCCAATGTATGTTGCAGAAACAAATCACCAAACAAATTCTGATCGTCCTGCTAAAGGAAGGATGTTATTAAACTAGAAAAGGTGCAAAAATGATTTACAAAGAAGTTACCAAGACTTTAATGTTTGAGTTATAAGGAAAGTCTGGATAGGCTGGGACTTTTCTTCCTGGAACATGGAAGACAGCAAAGTGACCTTACAGAGCTTCATAAAACCATGAGCGGCATAGATAAGGTGAACAGCTTAGGTCTTTTTCCCACGGTAGGAAGTCAAAAACTAGAGGACGTAGGTTTGAGGTGAGAGGGGAAAGATTTAAAAGGGACATGAAGGGCAACTTTTTCATGCAGAGGGTGGTGCACGTATAGTATGAGATGACAAATGATGTGGTAGAAGCAGGTACAATTATTTCAAAAACATTTGGTCAAGTACATAGATAGGAAAGGTTCAGAGGGTTAAGGGCCAAACACAGGCAAATGGGATTAATTCAGGATAGGAAACCTGTTTGACACAGATGAATTGGGCCAAAGGGCCTGTTTCTGTACCACATGACTCTAAACTCTGGCTAACGTTACATCAGGACAGTTAAGTACAGATGATTCTCCACTGTGATAATACTCCCCTGCCCAAGAAAAAGGACTCTTGAACATTACAGTGTGGCTTGGTGGCTCAGTGGTAAGCACTGTTGCCTCACAGTGCCAGGGACCCAGGTTCAATTCTACTTCTCGGGCAACTGTCTGCATGGGGTTTGCACATTCTCACTGTGTCTGCGTGGGTTTCCTCCAGGTCCTCCCACAGTCCAAAGATGTACACGTTAAGTGGATTGGCCATGTTAAATTGCCTATAGCGTGCAGGGGTGTGTAAGTTAGATGGATTAGACATTGGAAATGAAGGGCTACGGGGAAAGGGTAGGAGGATGGGTCTTGGTGGGATGCTCATCGGAAAGGTGGTGTGGACTTGTTGGGCCTAATGGCCTGTTTCCACACTGTAGGGATTCTATGATAATCACAGAGTGCGTCATCTCATAATTAGAATTAGAGGTGGAATGTTGCAGCTTCAAAATGTTGTGACCCAGTATCAGCTACGAAACACGACGCAGAAATGGCAAAGCCAGGTGAGATTTTTAAGAACATGTCTGCAAGGCTCGGAGTATCTGACATAACAGCATGTCAACCGATGCAAAGTATGTAGTAATTGTGATTGCTTGGGTCTGTAATTTCTGTTAATGTTTGACAAAAGGATGACCTTACATTAGAATTGGTTGTTGATGGCAAATGGGTGACATTACAGAATCAGTGAATACTTAACAAATACAATTAGCCCTAGCAGGCAAACAGATGCAAATTATTTGTACTCCACCCTCAAGGGGAAAAACAGGAAGTTGGTGCATCTGTATTCCTGGAGTGGCAGCCATACTGGCCTCTATTGATCAGGTGAGTTTGGTGTGAAACAGTGTGGTTTCATTTATGTGGCTACATGAGGCATTTGCAGGCTTCACTTGAGACTAACAATGATATTCTCACCCTCCATCCTGCATGTATGCTTATACGTTCTGTTTCAGGTTTTAGCAAAGATTTGTAGCTCAGGTTGTGGGTGAGGTTGTTGACGTGCTCGCCGAGCTGGCTTGTTTTCATTCAGACATTTCATCACCATCTAGGTAACATCAGTTTGACTTTAGTCGGAGCTTCATTGGAGGTCTCACTGATGATGTTACCTAGCATGGTGACGAAATGTCTGAATGCAAACAAACCAGTTCGGCGAGCAAGTCAACAACCTTGCGTGTCCTGCCCCTGAATCCCTAATCGCCTTCCATCCTGCCCTCATCACCATTTCGATTAGACCTTAATATCATTGTTCATGTTCCCCATTTATCTCCTGAGCCCAAAGCTTAGCCCCAGGACTAACGGACTGCAAGCACTGGCCCATGGTGAGCCTGTTCGCAATAAACAATTGCACCTCCCAGTCGCAAACCATTTTAACTCCTACCTCCCATTCCTTAGACGACATGTCCATCATGGGCCTCCTGCAGTGCCACAATGATGTCACCCGAAGGTTGCAGGAACAGCAACTCATATTCCACTTGGGAACCCTGCAGCCCAATGGTATCAATGTGGACTTCACCAGCTTCAAAATCTCTCCTTCCCCCACTGCATCCCAAAACCAGCCCAGCTCGCACCCTCCCCCCACTGCATCCCAAAATCAGCCCAGCTCATCCCCACCTCCCTAACCTGTTCTTCCTCTCACCTATCCCCTCCCCGCACCTCAAGCCGCACCTCCATTTCCCACCTCCTAACCTCATCCCGCCTCCTTGACCTGTCCGTCCTCCCTGGACTGACCTATCCCCTCCCCACCTATACTCTCCTCTCCACCTATCTTCTCCTCTGTCCATCTTCAGTCAGCCTCCCCCTCTCTCCCTATTTATTTCAGAACCGTTCCCCCCATCCCCCTTTTCTGATGAAGGGTCTAGGCCCGAAGCATCAGCTTTTGTGCTCCTGAGATGCTGCTTGGCCTGCTGTGTTCATCCAGCCCCATGCTTTGTTATCTTGGATTCTTCAGCATCTGCAGTTCCCATTATCTCTGTTGACCATTAATGTTTCTAATTGCAAAAATATAACCTCACATGTTACTCTTTATCTGCCAAGTGTTTGCCCATTCACTTAACTTGTCTAAGTAACCTTGAAGCCTCCTCGCATCCTTCTCACAATTCACAATCCCACCTAAGTTGATGTCATTGGCAAACTTGAAAATGGTGTATTTTACTTCCCTCATCCAGGTCATTTTTATATAAAGCTGGTGTATAAGCACTGATGCTGTGGTACCCGACTAGTCACCACCTGCCAGTCAGAAAAATTCTTACTCTCTCTCTCTCCTGTCTGTCAACTGATTCTTTGTCCACACCAGTATATTGCTCACTAACAGATGTGCTTTAATTTGCCCACTAGCACCTTATGTGGGACCTTATTAGTAGCCTTCTGAAAATCCAAAAGCCACCACCTTAATTGGTTCCCTCTTATAAATTCTACCAGTTAAATTCTCAAAAAACTCTAAAACATTAGTTAAGTATGATTTGTCTTTCATAAATCCATGCTGACTTTGTTTAGTCCCGTTAATGTTTTCCATGCATTCTATTATCACAACACATAAAAGGCTCTAACATAAGGGGAGGCAATGGCTTAGTGGTATTATTAATTGGCTATTAATGTGGAGATTCAGGTAATGTTCTGGTGGAATTTAAATTCACTAAAAATCTGGGGAGGGTTATCTGATGATGATCATGGAACTGTTGCCAACTGGTAGATAAAAAACCCCATCTGGTTCAGTAGTGATCATTACGGAAGAAAATCTGCCTTCTTGCCCAGTCTGATCGACAGACAGCGATGAGGTTGACTCTTAACTAGGCTCTGCATAATGATGGACGGGCAAGAAATATTGGCCTGGCCAGCAATATCTACGTCCTGTGAATGAACTTTTAAAAAATTCAAACTCTGATCAAACCAATTGCCTTGCTGAACATGGCTGACTGCCTGGACTGAGATCAGACAGGCCTCATGGCTGAGTGTGCAGCACACCCTAAATGGTCACTGTGCCTATCCCTTCACCATGGACCAGACCTCTTTGACTTTCATACATGGCCATTTAATTGAAGCATATGCAGCACAAGATAACAAAGTGTGAAGCTGGATGAACACGGCAGGCCAAGCAGCATCTCAGGAGCACAAAAGCTGACGTTTCGGGCCTAGATCCTTCAGCATAGCCCGAAACGTCAGCTTTTGTGCCCCTGAGATGCTGCTCGGCCTGCTGTGTTCATCCAGCTTCACACTTTGTTATCTTGGATTCACCAGCATCTGCAGTTCCCATTATCACATATGTAGCACAAGCCCATTACAGCCAATGAAGTATATCTGAAGTGTAGGCACTGTTGTAATGAATGAAACACAGCTGTCAATGACCAATCAACTTTGTGGGGGGTAGATTGGGGGTTAAGAACTTGTGACGACAGTAAAATTCTTTGATTTTAGAATGCAAAGGCTTCTTATTGCAACAAAGCATAAACATTGAGGGGTTTAAGATCTTTAAAATACTGAAGGCACTAGATTGTGTGCGGACTAATGAATTAGTTCAGTTGGGGAGAGCCAGTAGACCAAGTGCATTAGCATAGAATTAGATGAGATGTCAGAGGGTTTTCTCTTAGCAGAGGTCATCAGACTCTGGATCAAGCTGTAAGTTCATGCAATGACCTGAATTCTCTACATGGCTTCAAAAAGGGAACTGGGTTAGTTCCCAGCTCTGGCAGAAATTGACTGAACAGCTTCCAGGAAACCACAGTGACAATTATGCATATCACACAATACTGTACTTATGTCTTGTGCAGGATGATTGCAGATCAGGAAATCAAAGACAAATGTTCTGTAATGTGCTGCCCATTATAACTGCACAGTAAGCATTGTTTGAGAGCTCTTACAGCACAACTGCCATTAACACCATTGGCTTAGTTGAGTTTCGAGCAATACTGGAAGCTTAACGTATAAATCGTGGCATCCCCTGGTATTGTTCTCACTGGCACAACCCAACAATGTGCTTCTTGTTTGCACCTCTCTATAAACATGTTCAGTCAACAGTTTCATGGCCTGAAGTGAAAGGTGTAATTCAATTGCCGCCAGCAATGTAAAATCCCGGCTTGAATCAAAACGGTATGCTACGCAGTGCAAAATTTTTGAATGTTTATTAGTTTTTTGCATACCTTAATATGGATGTATTAAAATTGGTTAAGGCTTCTCTATGATGCTCAACATTTAGGTTTATTTGCTAGTTTGTCGGTAGTTTTCTTTAAAACAGCATTTTCCTAAGGCAATTTACATCTTAGTCAAGTGCAATAAAGCATAGAAATTGGACCTTTTTCCTTTTCAGCTACTAACATACCTATCATCACAGCTGGCATTGACTAATGAGGCATGAGTCTGGACTGATTTAAAATTGTGAACTGTAACTGTACCTTACAATTCACAGAATCATTGACTCTTACAACTCAGAAGGAGTTCATTTGGTTCCATTGTGTCTGTGACAGATGTTTGAAAGAGTTGGTTTTTCCCAAGAAATAGATATGCTGGCCAACCATATTATAAATCAAGAGAAAAAGTCCCATAAATCAAGAGATTTGTTAGAAAAATCATGTGTAAGCTATTGTTTTCAACATAAATGTAAATAAACTGTTGGCTGATAAACATCTAACAGGTCAAAATTTAATACGGCATCTGAAATTTTCTGAATAAAATCTGTTGAAGTACTTGTTATCCAATGTCACACTTGGATTTCAGAGGCTTCACGAAGCTTGGTGTATGACAAGCAGGGTCAGTGAGAAATATCATGGGCCCTGATACTTCTCCTGATCCTGGGCCCATCAATTTCCCCTTACCCTGTGCAATACCTGGACAGCAACATTCAAAGACCTTGGGCTGAATCTTCTGTTTTTTTGGCTAAGTCCAAGTTACATTTAGTTTTTTTTTGAGGGTTTTCCCCACCAAGATCCATCAAGTTTTCTCACTGTATTTTACCAAACTCACCTCATTAGCTACCTACCCTACCCCATGGCATTCTTCATGTCCGATTCTTACCATATGTTGTTCCTGAAACAACTTGCTACTCACCCCGATATCCTGGAATTCATCAGCATCTCTTGTTCCTGTACCATCAGGCCATGCGCCCAGACAAACACTTGTCAGTCTGGAATTGCGCTGCATGTTTCCCGACATTTTCCCCAGACTAGGCAGACAGTGGGAAATCAGTGCACTGTGTGTGGGCAGGGACAAGCCTCCAGACCACAACACCAAACCATGCCAACCTGATCCAAGATTGCCACCCAGGTCAGCAGGTGTAATGCATATCACTGTAAGATAAAGGTCTATGACCTTATTCGCTCTATCAGAATATGTGTGACTATCTTCTGTCCACACACTGATTCTCTGCTACTTACCAACCTCTCACCATGCCTCAAGCTCTTTTGCTGTTAGTACCGCCTGCACCATTTACCCTCACTCCCTCTCATCCACCCCAACCCTGATACCATTAACCCTGCATGGTCTCAGCAATGTCTACTCACATGCTTGGGACACCTTCCCATCTGCACAAAAAGCAACAATCGCCTGACCCACTGACAGGACAAAGTGCAAAAAGGCACTGCATTGCAAGACAGGGATGCTGTGAGCATCCAGGTAGCGTCCTAGCGAGTGAGTGCGTGTTCTGGCAGTGAGTGAAGAGAATGGAGATACAGCCTGGTGCAATCCATGGGCTGATTGTGTGTTCCTGAGTACACAGCGTGCTTGCTGCAGCATGACAATAACAGTTGCAAGTGCAGTCCAAGGTGCAGCATTGAAGTGCAGAAGGACCCTGTAAGTGATTCAGCGCTGTACCATCAGGGTTTTTCGAGGCTGGCATGTGCCAGATGCAAATGTCTGCAAATGTCAACTGCTTGTAGTTGGAGCCCTTAGATGCTGGTGTCCAGTATCCAACACAAAGATACTTCAGAGCAAGCAACAAGTTGGATTCACCAAGTACTCATTCTGATTTCTGCGTTGAGTCTCCTCAATGTTTATCTTGTTTGATGCGTTTGGTAAGACAGAATGGTGAATATTAATAAGCTGGGCCATGAACAAGGTGTTTAACAAGCAATGATCCCCTTAACATTCTCTCACAATTTTACTCTCTCTCTCTCTCTCTCTCTCACAAACTCACTGCAGCATTTGCTGTTGCATTGACCCTCTCTTTCACACACACATAGTCTCACATACTCTGACCAGGTCACTCTCTCTCACATTCACTCTGACATGCTCTTGTTGCTGCCGAGTGAGAAACTCACCAAGTTGTTTGTCAAACGCATAAAAGATGGTGCAATATAATCTCACCATCAAAATTAGCCTCTCAGAACTTCTTGTCCAATTCTGCCACAGATCGTGCCGCAGATTACATTGCTCAGAGCAGTATGTTCCGCCCGCCAGCTTTGTTAACAAGTATTTTCTCATTTTAAGTTGAAACGAGTGACTTTTAGAGATGTTCAACAGATGGTTTACAATAGAAAAACAAAGTAATACTTGTAATCTGAAATATAAAGTAAAAACGCTGGGAACCACTCAGCTGACCAGGCAGCATCTATGGAAACAGTGGGAGAGTCAACACTTCAGATCCAAAATTTCTGCTAGTTCTGATCGAAGGTCCCTTACTTCTGTTTCTTTGTGCACAGAAGCTGACAGATTTGCTGCACATTTCCAACACAACCCATTTCTATTGGAACAAACATAACACCTTTGGTCAGTCACCAAAAGGCAATCAAACTTCTCATGAGCCTTTCTTTCCTTTTTACAAAGAAACCCAACGGCAGCTGCTTGAGAGATAATAGGAAATGCAGATGCTAGAGGATCTGAGATAAGAAGGTGTGGAGCTGGATGAACACAGCAGGCCAAGCAGCATCAGAGGAGCAGGAAAACTGACGTTTTGGGCCGAGACCCTTCTTCAGAAATCTTCTTTCTGATGAAGGGTCTAGGCCCAAAACGTCAGCTTTCTTGCTCCTCAGATATTACTTGGCCTGCTGGGTTCATCCAGTTCCACACCTTGTTATTATAGCAGCTGCTTGAGATCTGGTTCAGCACAACATTAAGGATGAGTTCTAAAAAAATACATAAGTAGGGTATGCTGAAACCATAAACAACTTGAAATACAAATATAAAATAATTTTCTAAGAAATAAATTGATAAAGGTGCAAAGCAGCAGAGTTAACTAATAAAATCTTTTATTTTGTCTTTACCTTTAAGAAGAGCTCGAAATAGACGGACTAGATTTAAAATCTTGGTCACTGGAGAAGAGGAGGGGACTGGCACAGAAAGATTGACTTGGGTTTAACTTACAATCACCTCTGGTGGCGCATATTTGAAGCTGACCTTTATGAAATTCATACAGAAGTAGGGCGTGGAAACGGGTCGCATTTCACCATTTCTCTCGTACACATTCTCTCACAATTATACTCTCTCTCTCTCTCACATGCACACACACTCACTGCCACATTCACTACTGCATTGACTCTGTTGTTCACACACACGTAGTCTCATATACTCTGACCAATTCACTGTCTCTCACACTCACTGTTACGCACTGGCTCACACATTCACACTCTTGCACCTCTCTCACACATTCTCCCACTTTCTCTAACATATACCTGTCTCACACACTGTGTCTCATACCACTGAAAGGATGGCTGAAGAAGTAGGCCTAGGGGAATGGAATCACCATTGAGCGTGCAAGTAGAGGTCAGGCCAGGAAGTGTTGGAGAGGAATAGCAAGGCAAGGGACCATCCGCCTTGGGGTACCATTGAGAGGAGAGGGAGTGATAGATGAGGTTGGGTTGAAAAATGACAGGTCAGAATGTGGAGGGAGGATGCAAGGATTACTGGGATCAGAATGGCCCAGTGCAGGGCAGGAATATGCATACAAGCACAGACACATGCACCATTGAAAGAGGAGATTGAGAAGGGACTGCAGGTTGGAGATGAGTTACTATTAAACATTTTATTTTACTCTATCTTGTGCTCTAGCAGTCACTAGCCAGAGCCGCACGTCACCAAGTGTGGTAAGAAAGAAAGGAGGAATTGGGAAATGGGGCCAATGAGTACAGCTTTTTTTTACTACTAATCTAATCAACTTGTTTTTAGACATATTTGGACTTGAACCCAGGCCTCCAGCGTAGAACCTCTGAATGCAGAACAACAATGATTATTATCTAATTAGCCTGACAATTGGGATGTTCTAGGAACCAAATTGGCTACTTAGGCATTGATCGTCAGATTGAAAGGCTACTCAGCAATGAGAATGACCTTCCAATGATCAGTATCATCTACACCTCCGCCTAAGCACACCCAGAATCTACTGGCAGAGAGAGAACAGGTTCAGCATCATGGCAGCAGTGATTAGGATTGTCGATTATTTATATATATACCTCTACGATAAGCTGCGATGCCACTGTGACTTTGGTAGTCATACGTTAGTGTTCTGATAAAGATTTGGACATTACTTCTCAGAGTTTGCTGTTCCAAAGTAAATATAGTTAAATCTTAATAAAACTCTAGTCTGAGTTTCTGTTAATATTCAAGGATCCATACAATTCAGTCAACCTGATACCAAAGCAACAGCATACAACAGAGATTAATGCGGCTGGGGAAGAAAAACATTTAACTCTGATGGCCCAAAGCCCACTCTACAAAGTAACAGATGTTTTAATGCAACAAGGCACCATAGTTAAATGTGAGTCTATTATTAATAATATAATCACATATGGAATAAACAGTGGTACCAATCAGTGTCCTTTTTACTTCCTCTCTCTCTCTCTCTCTCTCTCTCTCACACACACACACACACACACACACACACACACACACACACACACACACAGACTCTCACTCTCACTCACACGATCACACTATCTGAGGATGCCACCAAGCCTGGTAACGAAATGTCTGCAAAACAACAAACCAACTTGGTCATCCAACCAACCTCAACACCCACAACCCGAGCTACAGATCTACTCCAAAATCTTAGACACTCTCTCTCTCACACACACAGACACACACACGTGCTAAAGATGGAAAATCTAGGTCCCCTATTTTGCTATTATGATGCCACAAGAACACCTCACTTTTGAAAATGTGAATATGGGGCTTGTGGGCAGAAAACTTAATACCTTAAAGGACTGCAGTCTAACACCCGATCCTTCTCAAAGTCTCTGTAACAGATTTCAAAAATACAATAAACTATATCTTACTAACTACAAGATACTCATGCAGTGCACTTAGATCTACAGGCAAAATGTCATTTATATGAAAAAGCCATCAATGCCACTCTATCCCATCAATTTACACCATCCAAAGCAGCAGAATACTGCACAAGAAGATTGAAATAACAATAGCATGACCATGCTACAGCATTTAATCATCTGGAGACTAAAATGATTATTTCCCTGTGCTTAGGTGAATGTTTTGATGGAAAATGACATTCAATGTTTCACCATTTTAATTCTTGGCAGTGGGGTCAAATAAGATAAACATCATCATAAAAATAACTATAAAACAATCTATACCAGATAATCTGTTCTACAACATATACCTTTAATTTATAAGAACATAATATAAGCAGTTATGCTATTCATGATTAACGTAAAACTTGGGTGCAGGAAAATTCCGCGAAATAGAAAATGTAGAACAAGAGTAGGCATTTAGCTTCTTCAGAGATAGTAGGAACTGCAGATGCTGCGGAATCTGAGATAACAAGGTACAGAGCTGGATGAACACAGCAAGCCAAGCAGCATCATAGGAGCGGGAAGGCTGACGTTTAGACCCTGAAACATCAGCCTTTTGCTCCTCTGATGCTGCTTGGCCTGCTGTGTTCATCCAGCTCTACACCATTTAGCCTCTTCAGCCAGTTCTGTTCATGAGATTGTGGCTGATCTGCAGCTTAACTCTGCATACATTTGACTAACCAAAAAGGATATAATTGTAAAATAACATTAGATCTTGACATATTGCCCACTGTGGAAGGGAGTTTCAAACTTCTAGCACCATTTGTGTGAAACAATGTTTCCCAATTTCACCCCTGAAAAATCTGGCTCTATTGTTTAGATCATGCCTAGACACCCCAGTAACTGATTTTTTAAAAAATCTTCTATATCCAAGAGTGCTCTTACAGACAACTGGAACGTTTCTTTCCCAACCTAGCAACTGTTAGTCATGTCTCTTTACGTAAACTACCTGTTCTCTTCTATCTTGAATGCTTGAATCAATTAGCCCTTGTTCTTCTAAATTCCAAGTAATGCTAGTCCAATTTGTTTAACCCCTCTTTGCAGCTTCACCCTTGCAGCCAGGTATCATTCTGGACAGGCTGCAATGAACTCCCTCCATGGTCAATATATACTTTGTAAGATCTGGTGTCCATGCCAATTTTGGTACTCCAAGAGTTTGTATAACTGAAGCATGAATTTTACCACATTGTATTACATTTAAAGAGAGAAAGGTCAATATTCCAATTGGATTCATCATTATCAGTACCTGTTTATTATACTTTAAAGAACTGTTTAACTGGAAGCCACACGTCTCCTTAGTCCTGCACTGTATCCACTTTTCTTTAACAATTAGAGCGAACTCTGTTCTATCATTTTCAGGGTCAAAATGGATGATCTCATGTTGCTTATGTTGAATTTCACTTCCACAATTTTGCTTAACTTTACTTTCATTCAGTCCATCAGTAGAATGGGCTACTGTTGTAAATGAGTCTGAAAGAATTGAAGTGTGCCATAAGCAGTATCCACTCTACGATGGCGCCATATGGACTTAGTGACTTAGGATTTCAAAGGAGGAGTAAGACCTAACATCTGGTAAGCCTAACTGTCTCTGTAACAATGTCTCTCCATAATAATGAGAGCTGTAACTAGTTGCTAACATGCAATAAACTAGATTTTGTTAAATATGTGGACTCCTCTAGTTAGACCAGGAAGTGGTTTTCCCTTAGTACCCCACACTAAGCAGGCACTGTGGTTTCCTATGTATAATGATGATGCTGGCGGCAATTTTCATCATGCACAGCAAATCAAAAAGCACAGCGAGAAGTCAGCCCATCCAACTTTGTAGGTAATGGTAGGAATTTGATTTGGCTGCTCATACAACACATAATGAGCAGTAGTGTGACATGTTCACACTCTACGTCTGGTCATTTGTTCACACACCACAGACAACAGCACAGAATAACTGAAGATTTGAGAAAACTACTGAAAAAAATCCTCTGACAATTCTCAACAAGGAAGAATACTTCAATGAGTAGGAAAAGCATTTTGGAGCTGGAAGCAGACATGCTGCAACAGGAGAATTAGGAACTCCGCAGAGAGGGAGGCTTGGTAACTCCAAACACAAGACAGTGTTCTGTGGGAGTGGCCCTGAGTCTTTTAAGAGTGGCTTTATCAAATACATTCTTGAAGACTTATAAATAGCATTCATAGACAAGTTATAGTCACTGTCCCAAAAAGTATAATCGAATCAATATGGATTTGTGAACAATTGGTCATGATTGATAATCGGATTGTATTTTTGGGGCATTTTCCAATCCAAATGGATAATTCTTGAATCAAATGTACTTTGGCAGTTAATAGTTCAGGCATTTACCATGTTCTCACTCAGTTTCTTTAAAACCATGGAATGAAAACCATCTGGTCCTGTTGTTGCATTCTTGTGCCATTAATTTTCTAGTATTTTCCTTACATTAATTTTGCTGAATCCCAGATCCCGTGGTAAGATAATCCGTAATTGTCATGCTGCAATTCTTCATGTGATTACTATGCAATATGCCTGTAATAATAGCAGGGTACTACCTCTTTTAAGCATGAGTAGTGTTGTTTTATAGGAAGCAGTCACTTGGCAAAACTTCAAAGATTTAGTGTGATTTTCTGCACAGTGTTCGACTTGTGATAAGGAAATGGAAATGTGTAACTTGGGATTGAGTACAATACTGAAAACAAAGCAAAAAGCGAAGTAGCTTCAGGGCCTCACAGAGCTACTCTCTGCAACTGACAGCCATTGCCAGACAGGATCAGCAACCAAACTGAAGCAAATATCAGCAGCAGAAGAATCCCAAGATTTCAGCACACACTTCCAAAGTTCTGAATGAGGCTGAATTTGACTGAGAATTGTGTCTCTTGTGATAAATTTGGTGTTTGCACCAGCTATTTTCTCCACATTCATGTATTTTACTCCTTTGTAAATATATATATTTAATTTCCTTGTATTTTGTCTTTTTTATTTTTTTTAACTCTTGAATCTGTTTTACTTCTAACACATTCCATAACTACCCCCAACTTGGCATTTCAGTCAGTTAACTACCATTTGTATTCTCTGGTTGCTGACCCTCCTAGCACTGGAAATATATTTTCCATCCACTGTATCAAAACCCTATGTAATTTGAATAAATTTATTAAACTCCCCCCTTTATCATCTCAACTATCAGCTTCTAATCTCTCTCTGTGCAATTTAAATCTCTCATTCATATCACCATTCCTTTACTGTCGCTGGAACAAAATCTTTGAATTTCCTCCCCAATGGCATTTTGACTAAATGTACAGTATGTGAACAGTGGCAGTTCAAGAGGACAGCTCACCACCAACTTTTCAGGAGCAACTGGGAATGTGCAATAAATGCTGGACAGTCGGTGAAATCCATGTTGCACAAGGAAATAAAACAAAAATCATGGCGCCATTTGAGCAAATCTTCTCTGCAGCTTCTCTTGCATTCTTCCTAAAATGCAGAACCACATTTGAATTTTGTCTTCCCTCACTGGTAACTTTGCAGTTTAGGTGTAGGGATCTCGGTAAAATTCCGTGGCTAGCCTTCGCATCGGACTCTCATCTGCCCCAACCTCTCCACAATTTTAAGGTGGGATAAGTGAGGCCAAGGCTGGCCCAAACACTCTTCTTTAATTTGTGCCTCCAAGTAGCTAATTAATGATCACATCAGGGGCCATTTCCCTCAGATAGTAAGAACTGCAGATGCTGGAGTCAGAGATAACACAGTGTGGAGCTAGAGGAACACAGCAGGCCAGGCAGCATCAGAGGAACAGATTTTTAAAACAAAATCAAAAACAAAGCTGCTGGAGAAGCTCAGCATGTCTGGCAGCATCTGTGAAGGGAAAAACAGAGTTAGTGTTTCGGGTCCAGTGACTGTTCCTTAGAACGGATGGTGGCTGGCAGAACGTCAGTTTATATGCAGAAAATAGGAGGTGGGTGGGGTAGGGAGTAAAGAACATAGAACACAGAACATAGAACGTAGAACAGTACCGCATAGTACAGGCCCTTCAGCCCATGATGTTGTGCCAAACTTTTACCCTAAACCTAAGGTCAACTAACCTCCACCACTACCTTATACTGTCATCCATATGCCTATCTAATAGCCGCTTAAATGCCCCTAATGAGGCCGACTCCACTACCCTCTCCGGCAATGCATTTCATGCCCTACCACTCTCTGAGCAAAGAACCTAGCTCTGATGTCTCCCCGATATCTGTCTGCTTTCACTTTAAAACTATGTTCTCTCATAAAAGCTACCTCCACCCTAGGAAAAAGTCGCTGGCTGTCTACTCTATCTATACTTCTGATCATTTTGTACACCTCTATCAAGTCACCTCTCATCCTTCATTGTTCTAAAGAGAAAAGCTGTAGCTCCCTCAACCTTTCCTTGTAAGACCTTCCCTCCATTCCATGCAACATCCTGGTAAATCTCCTCTGCACCTTTTCCAACGCTTCCACATCTTTTCTGTAATGAGGTAACCAGAACTGGACACAATACTCCAGATGTGGCTGAACCAGGCTTTGTACAGCTGGAGCATAACTTCACAGCTCTTGAACTCAATCCCTCTATTAATGAAAGCTAACACATCATACACCTTCTTAACAACTCTATCCACCCAGGTGGCAGCTCTCAGGGAACTGTGAACATGAACCCCAAGATCCCTCTGCTCCTCCACACTGCCAAGAATATTTCCGTTAACCCAGTATTCTGCTTTCAAGTTTGTCCTTCCAAAATGAATCACCTCATACTTTTCAGAGTTAAACTCCATCTGCCACTTCTCAGACCAGCTCTGCATTCTATCAATGTCCCTTTGTAACCTAAAGGATAGGATAGAGCCCAAAGAGAGAGAAAGACAGTGGGACAGACAAAGGACTTGCTTACGATCAGGCTGGGAGGGTGAATGTTTGTTCATGGGGGCTATTAGTGACTAACAACAGAGGGTGTGGGATGGCAGGCTAGTCACTGTTAGTCACTAACAGTCCCCATTAACAACTACTCACTCTCCCAGCCTCAGCGTTAGCAACTCCTTTGTCTGCCCAACTATCTTTCTCTCTCTTTGGGCTCTAGCCTATCATTTATTCCCTACCCTACCCACCTTCCTATTTTCTGTATATAAATAGATGTTTTCCCAGCCACCATCAGTTCTGAAGAAGAGTCACCGGACCCGAAACATTAACTCTGTTTTTCCCTTCACAGATGCTGCCAGGCCTGCTGAGCTTCTCCAGCAACTTTGTTTTTGTTCCTGATTTAGAGCATGCACAGTTCTTTTGGTTTTTATAATATATTTTCTAAAGAACAATCTCAACCCGAAACATCAGCATTCCCGCTCCTCTGATGCTGCCTGACCTACTGTGTTCCTCTCGCTCCACACTGTGTTATGTAGGGGCTATTTCCCACCCAGTTTTCATTTTCAGGGTGGCAGAAAGTATTCAGGGATGGGCAAAAAAAGTCAAACTGCTAAGGTCTTGGAACAAGAAGGATGGGTGAGGGGTACCTACATCAACTGTCTCCTTTCAACATTGAGTGTCCTGCTTCTCACTTAGTCTGATCCCCATTGGAATTGCCTCCCTCACTGGTCTTTTACCAATTACCCCACTGAAACTGCCCATTCACCTGGTCTCAACTTCCCTCCTTGGCCTGTGACACCCACATTTATCTGGCCCTGATTCATTCTTCCTGAGTGAAGGATGGAAATACTAAACAATTAAGGCCCTCCGGAATGTTAAATGGCAGCAGGTTAGTCAGTATTAGCCCTGATTGGTGGCCACTGACTCTTGGAGGGGCAGGAGGAGAATCCCTGTTTTTTTTAATCCTGGAAATGCTCTACATGAGGTCTGTTCAGAGTTTTGCAAAGGTTTAGCAACCATTCTTTCATTTGTGCTCTGTGTACCTATTTATAAAGGCAAGGATTCCTTGTTATGTTTTCTGCAGGCTTATCGTCTTTTCCTGCAAAGTTCAAAGATTTGCACGTGCGAAATTTTGTGTTACTCCATTCCTGCGCTACATGTAAATCTAGGTTATAGCTCTCCTTATTTGCTTTACTAAAATGAATCACTGTCCTCATTGCTGAGTTAAATTTCTTTTGTCATTCAACCATCTGTCTGTGCCCTCCTGAGACCTAACCTGTTCTTCCTCAATATTTCTATCGATCCAAATTTTGTGTAAGCTGCAAACTTTGAAATTATGCCCTCAATAAGAAAATCTAGGTCATAAATATACATTTAAGATGGCAGTGCTTCTAACACCAACACCTCAGCAATAAAACTCTATTATGTGCTTTAATTAGAAAATCACCATTGACCACGACAGTCTGCTCTCTCTATTTATCAATTTCATATCCATGTTGTCATTGGTTCTTTAATTGTTTGCAGAACAGTTTGCAAAAACAGTTCAGTGTCTGTTTTCACAGATTCCGTTTGCAAACAATCTCCCAGAAGCAGAACCCTTCAAGCTTGTAAATTTCATAAGTGGAATTGTATGATGTAAGGGAAACACTCACTCTTCGACATGGTTGGAAGACTCTGTCTAAACTTTCAGGTAGGCAAGAAAAGTGGCTGTTTTGCTGTCAGGGATACCAGTGTGCTTTGCCACTCTGGGGGCAATCTGGGACATAGATGAGGGACAAGGGTCGCAGCTTCCCTGCAGCTTAGTACAGATTCTGCTTTCTGAAGACAGTGCAGTTCAAATCCAGATTCAGTTATTGGTCAGTAGTCCCTGTGATGAGGAGACACAGGATACAAAGCAATATCCTCCACCCAGTTCAATCAATTAGTGGGCAGGTGGCAACCAAGATCTCAGGCCCTGTTGAAACCCGGGTTGATTTAAGATGTTTTTTTAAAACGGGATCCAAATCATAATAAGACATAACAAGGTGTGGAGCTAGATGAACACAGCAGGCCAAGTAGCATCAGAGGAGCAGGAAAGCTGACGTTTCGGGCCTAGACTCTTCAGCATTTTTCTGTTTGGCCTGTTGTGTTCATCCAGCTCCACACCTTGTTATCTCGGATTCTCCAGCATCTGCAGTTCCTATTATCTCCAAATCATAATAGCTACCATTAAGAAGTACTTGAATGAATACTTGAAGCATCATAAAATTCAAGGCAATGATCCTTGTGCAGGAAAGTGGGTTTAGTGGAGTAATAGTGTATTTTTGGTGGCATAGACTCGATGGCCAAAGGGCCTATTGTTGTCTGTACGATTCCATGACTCTATAAGCAGCAGCTGCTGAAAGCCACTCCTCTGCCCTCACCTTTGGCCTCCACAATGTGATCTCCCTGTGGGAACCAACTTGCAATACCCCTCCCCATTAAACACATTTCATTTTCTCACCAGTACAGCTCTTCAAGGCTGCACAGCCTGAGTCATCAGTAATGCTCGCCAGCTTACTGTGGCAATAGCCTTTGATCGACCAGCAGCTTTAGGCAGGGCAGGATGTTAGCAACAATACCCCTCACAGAACACCACTTAAAAGCCTGGCTGAATTTTGATCCTATGGGTATTTCCACTGGCAGGGTTGAGAAGATTCATCACTGCTGAAGATGTCTGCCTCCATAACTAGTTCAGAGACCTCTAAATCCATGTTGATATTTAACATGTTATGGTTAACTGAAAACATTGCTTTATGAATTACAATAGATTGTGAGAAGTAACAACATTATTTGTCACACACAAAATTAGGAGAGCTTAAGTAATTTCTCCAAGTTCACATTCTGGCATTTGATTGTGTGCAGAATATGTGCACAATAGCATTCGTTCTGTTTCTGACAGTAGTAATGATGGGAGGGTTAGTTATCATTCACTCTTATCTAACATTCAGTTGTGGTTCAATTAATTGAGTGCAGTGAACTTTTGCTTGAAAGATGTGCAATGAAGGCAAGCTGCCATCAGCACAAGTACGTTAACTAAGAACACAAACTGGCTGCAAATAGACACCACCAATACTCACTCATCTCAATCCATGTGGACAAGGAAAACCACGACTTTGACTGGGACAATGCCAAGATCCTGGGACAGGCTAGGCAGAGACAAGCACGAGAATTCCTGGAGGCATGGCACTCCATGAAACATGGTAATAATAAACACATTGAACTTGACCCTATATACGTTCCACTATGAAGGAAAACTGGAAGTGAGGCAATCAATTTCAATGGACTCCAGAGTTTAAAAACCAGGCAGGAAAACGCATTGATGCTTCATCGGAGGCTGCACTGAGGATGTTATCAAGCCTGGTAACGAAATGTCTGTGAAACAACAAACCAGCTCGGCACGCCAACCAACCTCAACACCCACAACTCGAGCTGCAGATCTAGTCCAAAATCTAAGAGATGTTAACTATTGCCGATGTCTAATTTATTAAATTGGGGTAAATCATATACAATACTGGAAAATATAACGTTAGACAATTATATGTCATGTATTGCTAAGAGTAAATGAAATAGTGTTAAAGATAAAGGGATAAAGGCAAAATAATGTGTATGATGGAGAAAAACTGTCATATTTTCAAACTTTATTCATTCATGGGATGTGGACGTTACTAGCTAGTCAGCATTTATTTACCCATTTGTAATTGCCCTGGAGGTGTTGATAGCTTGCTTTTTGAATGTCTGCAGTCTTTGAGGTTTAGGAACACCCATCGTGAAATTAGGAAGGAAGTTTTAGAATTTTTACCCTTTGACAATTAGGGAATAGTGACATAGTTCCAAGTTGGGGTGACATGAGACTTGGAGGGGAATTTGCAGTGGTAGTGTTCCTATGCACCTGCTGCCCTTACCCTTCTGGGCAGGAGGTGTCATGGGTTTGGAAGATGCTGCAAGATGTGTAGGTGAGTTACTACAGTTTATCTTGTAAAAAGTACCCTCTTCCAGTGAGGTGTTCAATTGTCTATGACCATTTCTGACTGAATGTGGCAAGACTGCAGAACTATATCTAATCCATTAGGTGGGCAATCACTTAGCTCTGTCCATGGCATGCTGTTTAACATGCAATTACCCTGATTTTATACCTTCACTAGGCTGACTCCTGGCAAGTTGCCCTGTGCTCCTCATTGCAAGACTTCAAACCTGGACTTGATGGTAATGGTGAATATTTCTAAATGTCTAATTTTTAAAACATATTTGACTTGAAAACTAAATGCAAAAGGAGAATGTGAACAAACTATACAAGCTTGTAGTTCGCTAACACTCTGGCTGATATGATTGGAGTCGCAGAGTATTGTTTGACTTGTTGATAAGCAGTTCTCCATTTTGGCCCATTTCTCCAGATTTAGGGAATAATTGTAGTTGAGTGTTTGTGAGCAGGGTCAAAAGGGCTGGGTTTTTAGTGTTGTTTCCTGTACCTGAGTCAACACCAAGTGTTGCATCTAGTTTCATTTTATGGACTGTTTTTGTAATGGTTTGCTTAGTTATTTCAGAAGCAACCACACTGCTGTGGATCTGGAGTTATATTTAGACCAGATCAGGTAAAGAAAGACTTCTTTCTCTGAAGGTCTCCAGTTAACCAGATGGGATTTCACAACTGCCATCACTTTTAATGCCAGATTTATCAGTTGAATTTAAATTCAACCAGCTGTCATAATGAGATTTGAATTCACATCCTCGGAGTGGTCACCTAAGGCTCTAGATTACCGATCCAGTGACATTACCACTATACTACTATGCTTCCGATGAAAAAGTGAAACAAAAAATTAGTCACAAACATAAGAGAAAATTGTAGGGTTGAAGATTATATTACTATTGTTGAGATTTATGGCTAAAGAGACTAGAAGTTAACCTAAATTTTAAAGAGATATACAAGATATTAAATTCATTTATAAACATTGTTACCAAAGGAGAGTGGTTTCCAAATTTGTACTCACCATAGAAAATTTGTCTTTTTGGAATAAATATTGAATATTTATTTCAATGTAGTGCAACATTTTCTGACTATTAAATTTGGTAAAGCAGAAAATCACATGTATTGACCACTAGATCTTCAATTAGGCTCCCTACTGAACTCACAAAGTTGGGAATTTGCTTTGTATGTATGTCCATATACATTATTAATAAATTTTGCATGGGGTGTATTTCCTATGTATATCATCACTCAAAAGTTTTCGTAATGCTTTCACCTCATAGACTACCACAGTAAATATCCAATCTAAACATTTCTAATCCAATTTTGATGTCACAACTGTCACAATGCAGTTACAGGCTTTGACTACTGCATGATCCTTGAAATGAGCATTGGACGTTTCTCTATTGTCTGCTAGTATTGCAGAGAACACATTCATACTTGGGAAAAATCTCACAATACGTTTGCAGCTGTGGTGGTGTTGGCACACGAGAAAAGGAAGGGTTAATATGGACAGTGGTGGGCACATTCTCTTGAGAAGATACCTCTTGCTTTGTAAATGAGACTCACTGAATCATTTCAGAAACTTACTGGCTGGCAGATAAGACTGACGTCACTGTAGAATCCTGTTTTCATTTAGTATGTTCATATCTCAACCGTTCCAGGAGGTCGCCCTATCTGTCCCCAGAGTGCAGGAAGAAGACGTCTGATTTACAGCATTTGCAGTTCTTTTGGTTTTTACATAGGAAAAATATACTGATGTTAATGCATGGATCCAACCCTGCCACTGTTAACTGACTCTACAAGCTTCTTGTTCATTTGTCCCCTCTGATGCTGCTGTTTTCCAACTCCCTATTCTCGGTTTTGTTTTATCAGGCGTGCTGAGAGATAGACGTAGAAGGAAACTAGCTGACAGCATCGCCTTTAGATCTAGCTCTCTAATCAAAGTCCCGGTTGTCTAACAATCCAAAATAAAGTCAACAACGGCTGTATCACTGTGAATGTCTTGGCATCCCGACAGGAAACCTTACAAAGTGGAGATTTCTGTGCAACTTAATTCCCATGTTATATTTAGTGACACCGGAAATCTGGAGGAGCAAGCTTAGAAGTTGAGAACACATGATCAATTTGACTACTAATATGGTTATTGAACCTTAGGACTTGTTCTGAGGCATGTAGTGCAGAATATGAAAGAAGTGTTGCTAATGCTGACTCTCATACTGACTTCCTATTTCTTATATCTTGACTAACATTGGAGGCAAATGTTACAGGGGATATGTTGGAATGCGGAGTTGTGGCCAAAATCAGATCAGCCATGATATTATTGAACGAAGGAACAAACTTGAGGGGCCTGATGGCCTTCTTCTGCTTCCCATTCATAAATTAGAACAAAATTCCTTTTTCAAATTACTTAGGAAGTACAGCGAGTATTGGCTTTTTAACATGTCACGTCGAGTTTGATTTTTGAACTCTGAAATTTATGACAATATGAAGCTAGACTTTGCTCGTTGAAAATCTACTCTATTAATTTGTGACTTCTAGAGTGTGGTATGACATACAATGGAGGTAATGGGCAGGTAACAGAGTTATAAAGTGCCTGATTTTTTGGATGAATTAGTGAGGAGTAAATATGCACTTTTTTTTTGAAAAATACATGACTATTCCTGCTTCTGCATTTAATTAAAGTAGCAATTGAGCCCCAAACATGTCCTTGGAACTGATCTTCATATTTAATAACAAATCGTACAGGTCTCTGATTGGTGTTCATCTCACCCACGCAGAAGTAAATTAAAATTGAAGCCTGTAGGATGGCTGTGAGCTGTTGACCCTTGAGTGCCACCAAGTTTCCACTGTGCTGGAACAGTTGAAATTGCCAAAAAAGTAACCTTTTTTAATACTTTACACTTGTATTTATTTGCTCTCCCTGTGAAGCTGCGACGTGACTACAGAACTTTTTCCCATTCCCTGGACAATTACAGCTGTTGTGAGGAATATGAGGCAATATAAACCAAACACCCCGAAATGTCCTCTTGGAATCCACAGATGTTTGAGAAGATTTGCTCTTGTACAGGGCACAAGTCAAATGGGACAAGCAAATATTCTGGCCAACAATCCCAAATCAAAAGGACATACACTAGCAGAGAACATATGTGGATATATTCTTAACTTCAACCTTCACCAAGCTTCAAAATTTGTTTCAGATGTTTTACAACCTTGCTGAAAGCCAGCTGGAATGTAAGAAGTGACAAGCAAAGATGGAGTGTGGACAAAAAATGCTCAGAATGAACATATGAAAGTAATATGAGCAGGTAATAGAGTAGTAAAATGCCTGACCCTGCTAGGTGAATACCTGAGAGGATAGGAAATAATGGGAGGAGGAGGCAATTCTTGAAATGTACTGTGCAGTTCAGGGCATCTTTGTTGCGATAAAGAAAAATGAAAGGCATTTTCTATTTCAGTTACTACAAGAAATCAAACTTTCAAAAACTGTTTGATATAAGGAACACCTTTTTAATTGACTGACATGATACTAATGTGTGTTCCATGCTGCTGTGCCATTTATTGGTTGTAAGAAGGACATAGGAGCTAAGAATTGCACTGGCACTCCCGAAGATTGCTGGCAGGAATGCCAAGGTAGAGAGCTGCTATACCCACCTCACTGTTTAATAGATGACAACGTGGAAAGGTGAAATTGAAGTAGAAAAGCAACTCACAACCTTTTTCCATATAACATTGAAAAATGTATGACAGTCATTCAAAAATCTTTCAGGCAGTATCATAATGGTATTGATCCAATTACTGAAGCTATTTATGTTTAATATGAGCAAAAGCATTTACTTCATGTCATATAGGTTTTGCCTGCAGATGTAATAAAATCCCAGTTGCAGACTATAATATTCTAATGGTAACTGTTTAAAAATATTAGAAGCGAATAGAAAAGAAAAGCACATTGTCTATCGCCCATTCTATAGTATTCTTCAAGATGAATTTTACTTCTTTCCCTCCTGGTCCTGCAATGAAAGGTGCGTAGTATATATTATTAGCATTTTCGGAATTTGAATCATTTTAAAAGTGGAGGAGGATAGATGTGGGTCACAGCTAAAGAAGTTTTCATTTAAAAGTTCAGCAAGTCATAAAGAAACAGTGACCCAAATCCAGTGTTGTGGAAAACATTTAACTACAGACCTCTGGTGTTAATGGAAAGGTAGTTATATTTTGGGGTTTATGACAGGCAATATAACACACTAAGGCTATTAGCTTTTTTTTCAATTCGTTTCAGAGGAGTCAAAGATTGAGTTCAGAAGAAGCTTTTCAGTTCAGATCAGACAACGCCATAGGTGAGTTCAGAAGCAAGTTTCAAATTTTTAAGCTCGAACGATTTTTCCAGTTCAGCTTGATGGAATCCAGTCACCCCCTGCCGATGTGTCTAGTCTGCTTCTAGGGCAAGAGAGTTAGAATAGAAAGCTGTCAGTTATTAGAATTGAGGACATTTAAGCTTTAAGGCTTGTGAAACTGTGACTGAAGAGTTGAAAAAGTATAATCAAAATACCTCCACAGTCCAAGGAACAGAAGTTGGTGGGACCAGTTAAATAAAAACCTAGATAGTTAAGATAGGGATGTAATTTCCCTGCCTTTCAACCTCTGCTTTGGATGGTGCTGGGGAAACTGGTTGAAACTTTAAGGCAGTTTGTTTTAAAATCTTTCCAACTATAGCTTTGTTTTATGTGTTTCTTTTTGAGGTAATAATCTTTTGTTCTGTTGTTAAAAATTTTCTGCACTTTCATATGAATATGCCTTAGTAAGCAGAATCATCAAATCCCTACACTGTGAAAGCAGGCCATTGGGCCTATCAAGTCCACACCAACCTTGTAAAGAGCATGCTGCCCCGATCCACCCCCATTCCTGTTTCTCTATATTTTCCATGGCTAATCTACCTAGCCTGCATGTCCCTAGCCGCCATGGGAAATTTAGTATGGCCAATCCACCTAATCTGCGGACTATGGGAGGGAACAAGAGCATCTGGAGGAAATCCACACAGGCACAGGGAGAATGTGCAAAATCCACACAGACAGTTGCCCACCCAAGGGTGGAATCGAAGCCAGGTCCTGGACATCGTGAGGTGGCAGTACCAACCACTGAGTAACTGTTTCACTCTGGAATCTGACTTGTCTAGTCGTACCATCAGCTGGGTTCATAACCCAAAGTTCTGCAAAAGCAAGTTTGAAAAGTTTAAAACATTGATTACATCTGTGGACAAACATTTGTCTTTGTCACAATTAGCAATAAACAACTGCACCTCAGAGTTGCGAACCATTTCAACTCCCCCTCCCATTCCTTAGACGACATGTCCATCATGGGCCTCCTGCAGTGCCATAATGATGCCACCCGTAGGTTGCAGGAACAGCAATTCATATTCCTCTTGGGAACCCTGCAGCCTAATGGTATCAATGTGGATTTCACCAGCTTCAAAATCTCCCCTCCCCCCACTGCATCCCAAAACCAGCCCAGCCCGTCCCTGCCTGCCTAACCTGTTCTTCCTCTCACCTATCCCCTCTTCCCACCTCAAGCCACACCTCCATTTCCTACCTATTAACCTCATCCCGTCTCCTTGACCTGTCCGTCCTCCCCGGACTGACCTATCCCCTCCCTACCTCCCCACTCATACTCTCCTCTCCACCTATCTACTCCTCTATCCATCTTCAGCCCGCCTCCCCTCTCTCCCTATTTATTTCAGAATCCTCTCCCCATCCCCCTTTTCTGATGAAGGGTCTAGGCCCAAAACATCAGTTTTTATGCTCCTAAGCTGCTTGGCCTGCTGTGTTCATCCAGCCCCACACTTTGTTATCTAGGTTACAACTTCTCACTCTTTTTGCCCTAGCATCTAATGAGGGGCTGTAGAACTGAAAAAAAAGTTCTTCTTAGATTGCTCATCAGTGATCTAATTAGGTTGGAAAACAGTTAGGGAACTGTGAGGAAAATATGTCATCAGATTATAGCTTGCATTCATCTCCTTTGTGCCAAGAGAATTCTTTCATGTTAAATTCAGGCTATAATATATATTTTTTACTGTATCCATGGGACATTGATGTAATTCTCCCAAAAGTACATCAGTTCTTAGAAATATTTCCAATATGGTTATGCATATGATTAACAGATTTAGCTGAATACTGAGAGAGAAATGAATCAATAAATATCATCTTTATTTTGAACTCGAGATCATTAAATCAAATGAAAACACCACCAAGAAATGTAATCATAACCAAACTATTGTCTGTGTTGGCCCTATGTATGAATGTTTTATGTCAAATTTTCACCACATTGAAACTATTTTTGTAAATGTTTGATTGTAGTCGTATTAAAAGATTTTGACATCTGCCAAATATCTGACTGAATGGATTGTACCTGACAATCTATAACATCAATAGCGTGCTAAATGCAGAAATCATAGAATGTTAGAACAGAGGAGGAGGCCACTGGGCTCATCATGTCGGCATTGGTTAATTAGAAAAGTGATCCAATTAATTTCATTCCAGAACTCAAGACTTCTGAAGTACAGCCACACTAGACTCAAACCATTATCCCTGTTTCTCTCTCCACTGACTTTTAGAGAATGCTTAGTGTTTTTTTATATTTATTTCAGATTTCCAGCATCTGCAATAATTTGCTTTTATTTGAGGGGAACATACTGGTATCTATGATAAAGGTGATGACTAGGTATTTAGAAAATTATTGTCCGATTGGACAGTCAGAAGGGATTTATGAAGGGGAAATCAGGTTCAACAAATCTGAAAAGCTTTTTTTGAGGGCAAAGTCAATAAGAGGAAAACAGTGATGTAGTGCATTCAGATTTTCAGAAGTTTTTTTAAAAGAACTTCCATACAAAAAGTAAGTAAACCAAATCAAAATACGTAGGGCTGTGAATATGCACAGTGTGAAATCCTCAGAGGATTACGTGACAGGCAGGAAGAAGAGAGTAGGGATAAATAAGTTGTTCTAATGGTGGCAACCTGTGACCAATGGGGTATTATGGACCAGACCAAACCCGCTTATATATTAGCCTAGACTCTAACTTTTGCTTACTTAAAAGGCAAGTGCCAGGCATTGCATTCCAGATGCAATTTGATTGATCAAACCACCAGTTTTGAAGCTAAACACACGTTATTCATACAATACGGTTAAAGTACAACACAAGAAAGATTTGGAATAACTTAACTCTGTTGCAAAACATAATAGAATAATAGATTATTTAACTACTAAACTGTAACTGTTCCAATTTAGTAATGTCCCAGAAACACACACTTGGCAAAAGAAAATTCAATAAAATAAGTTGTCTCAAAGGCAATTCTCCAGTCCAGGAGCGAAAAAGAAAACATTGAGAAAAATATCTGACAGACTAGCAGGGAAAGATATACTGCAGTTTCTGAACACAGCTTCAAGACCCTAGCAACTGGTACTGAAAACTAAAACTAAAAATCGTAGTACTATGGGAGACTGTCCTACCATTTAGGCTGCTTCTATTGTTCCAACTTTCAAAAAGTCCCAAAGCCTCACAAATAGTTTACTCTTTTGGATTCAAATAGGCAACTTGTTACCTCTGTCTCGAAACCTCTCTTCAGAAAAGGACAGCAGACATCCCTTAAAGCCATAGCATCATCACAGGGGTATTGCAAGGGTTGGTGCTTGGGCTCCAGCTGTTTGCAATTCATATCAATTATATGAATGCAAGGATCAATTACAATATTTCCAAGTTTGCAGATGATATAAATCTTGGTGGGAATGTAAGTTGTGTAGAGGATGAAAAAGGCCTCAAGGGGATTTTGACAGGCTGAGTGAATGAGCATGGAGCATGGAGCATGGAGCATGGAGCATGGAGGTTAATGCAGGTAAGTGTGAGGTTATCTAATTTGATTGAGGAATAAAGGTGCAGAGTATTTCTTAAGTGAGATTGGAATGTGCTGATATCCAAAGAAACCTAAGTGTCCCTGCTCCAAACTCATCAGAAGATAGCATGTAGGTACAGGAAGCAATTCAGAAGACAGGCAGTATGATAGCCTTTGTCACAGGACAATTTCATTTCAAGAGCAGAGTTATATTATTTCAATTGTATTGAATATTGGTTAGATTGCATCCTGAGTACTGTCACAGTTATGATCTCTTTGACTAAAGAAGAATATATTTTCCATTGAGGGAGTATAGTGAAGGTTCAACAGTTTGAGCTCTGAAATCATGGGACAGTCCTATAAGGAGAGATTGAGGAGACGACAGCTGAATTCCCCAGAATTTAGAGGAATGAAAAGTGTTATCACAGAAACTTGTAAAACTCTTAACGTGATAGTGTCAAAGCAGAAAAGATGTTTCCCCTGGCAAAGTAGTCTAGAACCAGGAAACAAGTTTCAGAATAAAAAGCAAACTATTTAGGAGGAGGAACATCTCCAGAGGGTGGTGGATCTTTGGATTTCTCCATCCCAGAAGGCTGTGGAAGCTCAAAATAACAAGCAACCATAGAGTGCTGGTGAAACTTAACAGGTCTGGCAGCTTCTGTGGAGACAGAAACAGGATTAACGCTTCAAGTAAGGCACGGCTCTTCTTTAGAACTGACCCATCTTCTTTGGACTATAGCAAAATTCTACATTCAGTGATTTGAACAATTCTGTCTTTATGAATGTTGATTTCAAAGCTCCACTGATCTGTCCAAGTCTTTGATGAAATGATCTACAGATTCCCCTGAAAGATGATTTTTTTTCTGTTAAATCCTGCTCTTTCAAGAAGTTTATTTGTTCTCAGCCTTAGTTATTGAGACTTGTAGAGTTCATCAAAAACATCTGTCTTCTTTTAAGCCTTGACAAGACTGCTATAAAATGCAAAATACTACATCTGCCATGTCTGCCCTGGCATTCAATGAGATTATGGCTGATGTGATAATCCTTAACTCCACTTTCTTGCCTCATCTCCATGTATTTTCCTTGACAAGCTGTAACATCATTACCTGTAGGCTTCGTGAAGACAATGTATTTATTTGTTCAGATTGATATTAGAATCAAGTCTGCATCTGTTTCTATTCTTCTTTTGTTATGTGTCCATTATATGTGGGCATTCTGGCTTTTATTATCCATCTCGACTTGCCCAGAAGTTGGGTCTGGAGTCAAACCTAGCCCAATGGCAGCTTTCCTTCCTGAAGACATTAATGAATCAGTTAAGCCTTTGTGGCCAATGATAGTAGTTACATGGTGACCATTAGGCTAGATTTTAGCCTATTTGATTTTAAATCTGTCAGGTGGCAGGTGGCATTAATTCTCCTGCCAAGTCTCTGTAATGGGATAATGTATTCTTATTACTTTTGTTTTAATTCTGTAGCAGTGTATTGCTCTTATTTCTGGTTTTAAAGGCTTTTAATCTCTCAGTATTTTAATGGTCCTAAAGTCTTTCCTTCCCTCCAAGTAGATTCTTCAATATAGCAAATCTATCTTATTTTCCTTTGCTTAAATTCTACAATGTGAGAACTCTCTGTCTCTGTGCAACTCCATGGGGTATTTCCCACTCTTCGTGAATAAATGGAGATTTCTCACTTTTTTCTTGATAAAGTTCATCATTTCCAGCTTTTCGTGGCCCTTCTTTTCCCACAGCTTTCCAAGATAAAATCTAGTGTCTGCAGCCTTGATAAATTAAATCCTCCTGATGTTCTAATTATGGATCTCCTAATCTTATTATGGCCTCAATAGTTTTCTCATTATCTTCTTTTGTTAGACTTTGTTTATGTTTTTAAGTTCCCCATTTATTGCCTTAATTCTGGATTTATGGTGCTGCTGATGCTGTGACCTCTGTTTAAATTTACTTCTGTAGCCCTTGATTCCCATTTTGTAACCAAGCTTTTGTACTCCACTTTTAACTTCCAGCCTTCTCAGCCCTACCATGTTCACTTAAAGGTTAGCCCTGCCCAACAGGAATTTTAAAAGCAGTCACAGAGTTACAATGCTTGGAACTCTCAGTGGAATTTTCATTGTTGTTAGCTTGTTGTTTAAAGCAACAGTACCTGTTGCTGTTACCACATTGTGTTGCATTGTCAACCACTACCAGCTTGTTTTATAGAATTACAGAATTCCTACAGTGTGGAAATTTGCTCTTTGGCCTGAGAGGGCCACACTGATCCTCAGAGCATCCCACCCAGATCTATCCCCCTATAACCCCTCTAAATCTACACATCCTGCATCACTATGGGCGATTTAGCACGGCCAATCCATCTAGCCTGCACATCTTTAGATTGTGGGAGGAAACCCACGCAGGCCTGGGTAGAATGCACAAATTCCACACAGTCACCCAAGGGTGGCATCGAACCCAGGTCCCTGGTGCTGTGAGGCTGCAGTGCTAACCACTGGGCCACCGGGCCGCCCTTGTAGTTTGGGTAATTTGCTGCCACCAATTTCTTTCCTTAACTGTGTCTAAGGATCTACTTGGCTTACAGTGGTAGAGAAAAATCACAAGCAAGTCATAACAAGAAGCGACTCCTCTCATAAAGAAGATGTAGTTTATTGCATGATGGCAATCAGGCACAAGTAACGTTAGCAAGTAAATATCATTTCTACGGAAAATGGGTGCTCTGCGGTTATCTGTCTTCAACTTTACAAAATCTTGACATCTTGATTTTTTTCCACCCAAGTGCTTAAGATATTATCATATTGGGTGGAGCATAATACAGTCTTCAATATTAATCCTTTCAGAACTTTTACATTATATAATACCCTCCGGTGTTTTAATGAAACTTCATGGGGCAGACACCTAACCACTTCAAGGAAGTTTATCGGCATTTCATATACACTTCTGAAGCTCAGTGCCTTGCATCCAACCTACTTTGGTGATTTAGAGAGAATCTGTCAAGTATTCTAGGCTTTGAGTGATCCATCAGGTGCACCTGCCAATTGTCTTCATGGCACTGCTTATGGGCCATAAGGGAGAAGATTTCTTCAACTGAGTTCATTAAGTCGTCTCACCATCAGATATCAGCTACCCATTAACTAACCCTCCACCCCCAAGATATCCCTGGGGTTGGATATCAAACCTACTTCATCGGGTTTGGTCCTGGTCCTGGCCCCACTGAACTGGTTAGGACTACATTGGCTGAAGTTTAGAAGGATGTGGGATGATCTTAACAGTTGCCAGGACCTGTTGCTACTCAAAACAACTTTGTTTATGATAACTTGGATATGACAGGGCAAACACAGGAAAGACGTTCCTGATAACCAGGGAGTTCAGAACCAGAGACCATAGTCTAAGGATATAAGATAAGTCATTTAGGACTGAGAAGACGAGAAATTTCTTCACCCAGTGAATGGTGAGCCTGTGGAATTCTTTGTCACAGAAAGCAGTTGACACCAAAACACTGAATGTTTTCAAGGAGAAGTTAGATAAAGTCCTTGGGCTAAAGGAGCCAAAAGGTATTGGGACAAAGCAGTAACAGGATACTGAGTTGGATGATCAGCTATGACCATATCAATTAGTCGAGTCCGCTCAGAAGACTGAATGGTCTTATCCTTCTCCTGTTTGCTATATCTCTGTTTAATGTCCTCCAGAATGTTTGCTGTCTCACTAGAGGACAGGGCGCTCAATTAGCCTAACTTCTAGGGTGAAAAAATCTTAAATTGTGGTGGTAAAGTGCTACAGCATATGGGTTCCCACACACTGTTGTACCAATGCATCATGAGAGTCCCTCTTACTTCTTCTGGAGTGGGAATCAATCACATAATCTTTAAGTTAGAGCCAGGCTCTTCTGGATCAAAATCAAGAAGCAATTTTTCACATCAAGGGTAATTGAAACTTAGAACTCTATCCCAAAAAGGCTGCAGATGCTAGGACAATTTTCCCATGAGTGAGATAGAATTTCTTTTGATAGGTATGGTTATTAAGGGATGTGGAGAAAAAGTGGATAGATGGAGTTGATTTGCAGATCAACCGTGGGTTAAGTGTATGGCTAATAAAGAATAAAGTTCTTGAACTTCATGTTCCTTTGTTTCCGGAAAGTGTGTCATCACAAACAGTAATAGAGCCAGGTAGTTCAAAAGTTTCTCATTTTGTACGGGTTTATAAAGACCTAATTCTGAGCTAGTAGTCATTTAATATTTTCATATTTTCTTACACAATCTACATTTATATATCTCAATGATACACTGAGGAAAATGGGTCCAAACCATAAACTGCAAACAATTTCCCTATAGGTTGCTATCTAATCTTCAAACTAATTAAATTACTGATGAACAATCTCAGAAGAACTCCCATTAATTATTTTCCAATTAAACTTGCTCCTCTCTACTGCTACGATAAAACAAGATAACAAGAAGTTAATACCCGATTGTGATATGTAGAAAGTTTTAATTTCAGTCATATTTAGGCTTCTGACTTAATTCCATCTTCATATTGTCAGCTGTGGCTTTGTTGGCAACAGTTTTATTTCAGGTTGTGGGTCCTGGTTCAGGACTGAAGTACAATAGCTTCAATCAGTAAAGGTAACCTATTAGAGGTAATATCTTTCACATGAGATGTTAAGCTGAGGCTGTGTAAGGATAGATAAGGCACTATTTGAAAAACTGAAACAGTGTTATCCCTGATGCCCTAGATAATCTTTATTTTTCAAATCAACCCAACAGGAGCAGCTTATCTGGTCATTATCATATTACTGTTTGTGAAAGCTTGCTGTGTTTAAATTGACTGCCATGTTTCTTGTACTACAACAGTGACTACACCCCAAAATGTATTTAGTTGGTCATAAGAACATCTCATTAATCATGAAAAGCACAATGAAATGAAGATCTTACTTTTGGAATCACTTAACAATATTATGGAACCAGATACTCTGACAGATGGCGGAGGGAAATCTGCACAAAAGTCCATACAGACAATCTGTAGATTAATTTGGAATAAGAAAGATCATTTTCTGATCTGTACTCCCAGCACTAGGAACACATATCAGAATACTAAATGCATTTATCTCACAGGTTGCCTGACAATTTTTTTTGTCTATTAATTTAAATGGACAGAATACTATATGCTTTAACACAGCACAAGATATAATGTTGTCTCTATTCTTGGCAGTCTTTAATGATTTGGGTCATTAACAATCCATTATCAATGCCAGAAATATGCCTTCTCTCCTGTAAGTTCCATTATAATTCTCACAATTAATCTTTGATAAATTGGAGTCTCCTGAGACAACTATATTGATTCCCACATATTTCCATTATTTAATTATTAAGCTGTTGGTCTAATTCTTCTTCCTCCCCGGTAATCCATAAATATCATTTAACCTGATTCACAAATTCTGATCTGTCTAAATCATTTATCAATAGTCCTGTTTGTAAAGTATTACTTAATCTCTGGAGATGATGTCACGTGGAATGTAAATGGGGAGTCCAATTTCTATGTTTGAAGGTGAACTATATTGACAGAGTGAGTTGCTAGTTGTAACAGCTTAGACAATGAATAATGAACCATATGAGGGGATGGGAAGCCCAGGCAATCGTCAAACTGTAACAGTACTTTAAAAGAGAGGGGCATTGAGAATGAAAGACAAAATGAAGCAGCAATCGTCTCCATTGTGGGACAGTTCTGTAACAGCATCAGGGCCCAAGAACATGAAGTAATTCCATTTTCTGGAAAATTGAAAATACACAACAGACTGTAGAAAGGCCAAGACTTTGTCAATCCTATAACACTATAGGCACTCTGCTGGATTTTGATATGTTTGACTTTTGAGGAATTCCTTATCCCTAGATCTCAGCTTGAGTGATATTAGTTTTAGTGCTTTTTTTCTTTTCAAGTCAGCTGCAAACACTGTGGCTTCTTGTTAATTGATGTCATAGCTACACTCAGGACATAATTACGATATTACTTATTCGTTTGCTTTTTCTTCTTATGTTACCTGTTCTACCTTGTTTTAATACTCAGCGTTATATCCACACTAAATCCCTGTCAGATCCGAGTATATTATGAACTTTCAGTCAATACTGGGTATTTTATAAACTGGTTACACTGTTAAAATGGCAACTGGAAATCATATAATCTTTGACATTTGAGCCAAACAGAGTATCATGTCTCGAATTAATAGTTAACTAATTATGCACCTTCATAGCCAACCTGGGAATTTGCATTTTCAACCATGTTTGTTGAAAGATGAATCAAAACAAAAGGACTATAAAATTTCTGGATTGCTTGCAAAATTGTTCATTCAGGACAAAAAAGATTAAAACTCAAATCAGGAGGGGTGGGGATAGGCAGATGAAGGTGATTTGCTCTGTCAGCATCTTATAATCAAAAGGACTGTTTCAAACACTTAAGGTGTTAAGCCACACTATTTTTTGGAAAGGAATTTGAATGAGTCTAGAGAGGAGGGAGACCTGTTGTTGTCTGCTTTAAGGCATCAGCTAGGAGCAGATTGCATTCCATAAATGCTATCAAACAAACTGCAATAATACAAGCAGTTAAGATATTTAACTGTAACATCTTGTAAGTAGGACTTTACAATATGACAGAGAAAAAGGTTCTCCTTACTGGTTACAACCTAGCCTTTAGGAAATTCAGCTATGAGAGGCCTTTCAACCTATTGAAAACCATTTGCTTTACAAGAAACTCACCATAAAGCATCAAAACTGTCTAAGAAACAACAGACCTGCCATGAAAGAGATAGGTGACCATAAATCAGATTTACATAGTTTAGCTTGAGCACTGATCACTGGCAGTGAAGGGAATGTAAATTCTTTCTGTGATACCCTATAATTTCCAAATTACAAGAAAGAGAGAGATGTCATTTTTTTGACTTGTACTCAGCAAGAAAAATGCTAGAATGCCAAATTTCAAGCAAACACAAACAATAATGAGAAAAGCAGGCTGATTCTTTGTGGATGAGCCAGGAGCTCATTTAGTTCTTCTGCACTTGTTATAAATGTCTGCCAGAAAAAAGGAACATGTTCAACCTAGCAGAATTTTTTTCAAGTTACTCAAGAGTTTGGGGAGATTATAATTTACCATTGCTTTCTTAGTGTCTTAGTCAATCAATTTTTATTTTTTGCGCTGATGAGTGTAAGACATAAACAATATGTCTCTCTTTTCAGCAATAGAGAGATTCAATATTAGAAAGCAACTGTTTTTAATCTCTCTTTCTGCACTCTACTAGATTAAATTCAAACCCAGTGTGGCTGCTACTATAATATTGGAAATATAGCAACCAATTTTTCACATAAAAGACCCAGAAACAGCAATGTCAACCTCACATTAGTGTATTATATATTATGTATCATATAAATGGTTTTAGTTAAGATCAAATTATTATTTTTTAAATGGAATTGCTGCGCTGAAAATATTGCAGCTCTGTAATTAATCTCTCCCTGCATTCTTGAAATTTTTGGCCAAACTATGACTTGGCACAATCAGATTCAGAATTTATATTAAGATTTACATTAACACCCTGGGGCTTACCACTAACCAGAAAATGAACTCAAACAACCATATAAAATCTGTGGCTACAAGAATAGGTCACATTTAAGGAATTCTGTGGTGAGTACCTCACCTCCTATCTTTTAAATGCTTGCCCACCATCAACAACGCACAAAAGAGGAATGTGATGGAATAGTCTCCATTTGCCTGACACCCCCACCAATTTGTTCAACACACACGTTGATGCACAGTGGTAGCAATGTGAATCTTCTCGAAAATGTATTGTTGTAAGTCATCACTGCTTCTCCAGAAGCTCCTTCTAAACCCACAAACTCTATGCACTAGAAGGATCAAGGTGTCACTGATGAGTTCCCCACCAAACCACTTACCATTGCTCCACTATCATCATGTCCAGACAATTCGGCACAAATAATAAAAGTTGGCTTAACCACTGGCGCCCATTTCACATGAAAACATTTTCAAAAAAGTACAGTTGAGCACATTTCCAAAATACAAACTTCCAGGACCAAGTCCAGGAAGCACACCTGTAATTTTACAATATGTACTGCCAGCAGGTGAAGCTCCAAACTGGAAACCTTAATTTTTAAAACTACAATAATGTATCTTAGATAATAAAATGTGAGGCTGGATGAACACAGGAGGCCCAGCAGCATCTCAGGAGCACAAAAGCTGATGTTTCGGGCCTAGACCCTTCATCAGAGAGGGGGATGGGGTGAGGGTTCTGGAATAAATAGGGAGAGAGGGGGAGGCGGACCGAAGATGGAGAGAAAAGAAGATAGGTGGAGAGGAGAGTATCGGTGGGGAGGTAGGGAGGGGATAGGTCAGTCCAGGGAAGACGGACAGGTCAAGGAGGTGGGATGAGGTTAGTAGGTAGGAGATGGAGGTGCGGCTTGGGGTGGGAGGAAGGGATGGGTGAGAGGAAGAACAGGTTAGGGAGGCAGAGACAGGTTGGACTGGTTTTGGGATGCAGTGGGTGGAGGGGAAGAGCTGGGCTGGTTGTGCGGTGCAGTGGGGGCAGGGGACGAACTGGGCTGGTTTTGGGATGCGGTGGGGGAAGGGGAGATTTTGAAGCTGGTGAAGTCCACATTGATACCATTGGGCTGCAGGGTTTCCAAGCGGAATATGAGTTGCTGTTCCTGCAACCTTCGGGTGGCATCATTGTGGCACTGCAGGAGGCCCATGATGGGCATGTCATCTAAAGAATGGGAGGGGGAGTGGAAATGGTTTGCGACTGGGAGGTGCAATTGTTTATTGCGAACCGAGCGGAGGTGTTCTGCAAAGCGGTCCCCAAGCCTCTGCTTGGTTTCCCCAATGTAGAGGAAGCCACACCGGGTACAGTGGATGCAGTATACCACATTGGCAGAAGTGCAGGTGAACCTATGCTTAATGTGGAAATTCACCTTGGGGCCTGGGATAGGCGTGAGGGAGGAGGTGTGGGGGCAAGTGTAGCATTTCCTGCGGTTGCAGGGGAAGGTGCCCGGTGTGGTGGGGTTGGAGGGCAGTGTGGAGCGAACAAGGGAGTCACGGAGAGAGTGGTCTCTCCGGAAAGCAGACAGGGGTGGGGATGGAAAAATGTCTTGGGTGGTGAGGTCGGATTGTAGATGGCGGAAGTATCAGAGGATGATGCGTTGTATCCGGAGGTTGGTGGGGTGGTGTATGAGAACGAGGGGGATCCTCTTTGGGCGGATGTGGTGGGGGCGGGGTGTGAGGGATGTGTTGCGGGAAATGCGGGAGACGCAGTCAAGGGCATTCTCGACCACTGTGGGGGGAAAGTTGCGGTCCTTGAAGAACTTGGACATCTGGGATGTGTGGGAGTGGAATGCCTCATCGTGGGAGCAGATGCGGCGGAGGCGGAGGAATTGGGAATAGGGGATGGAAATTTTGCAGGAGGGTGGGTGGGAGGAGGGGTATTCTAGGTAGCTGTGGGAGTCGGTGGGCTTGAAATGGACATCAGTTACAAGCTGGTTGCCTGAGATGGAGACTGAGAGATCCAGGAAGGTGAGGGATGTGCTGGAGATGGCCCAGGTGAACTGAAGGTTTGGGTGGAAGGTGTTGATGAAGTGGATGAACTGTTCGAGCTCCTGTGGGGAGCAAGAGGCGGTGCCGATACAGTCATCAATGTAACGGAGGAAGAGGTGGGGTTTGAGGCCTGTGTAGGTGCGGAAGAGGGACTGTTTCACGTAACCTACAAAGAGGCAGGCATAGCTGGGGCCCATGTGGGTGCCCATGGCCACCCCCTTAGTCTGTAGGAAGTGGGAGGAATCGAAAGAGAAGTTGTTGAGGATGAGGACGAGTGCGGCTAGGCGGTTGAGGGTGTCGGTGGAGCGGGACTGGTCGGGCCTGCGGGACAGGAAGAAGCGGAGGGCCTTGAGGCCATCTGCATGCGGAATGCAGGTGTATAGGGACTGGATGTCCATGGTGAAGATGAGGTGTTGACTGTATCGGCACAGCCTCTTGCTCCCCACAGGAACTTGAACAGTTCATCCACTTCACCAACACCTTCCACCCCAACCTTCAGTTCACCTGGGCCATCTCCAGCATCTTCAAGGACCGCAACTTTCCCCCCACAGTGGTCGAGAACGCCCTTGACCGCGTCTCCCGCATTTCCCGCAACACATCCCTCACACCCCGGCCCCGCCACAACCCCCCAAAGAGGATCCCCCTCATTCTCACACACCACCCCACCAACCTCCGGATACAACGCATCATCCTCCGACACTTCCGCCATCTACAATCCGACCTCACCACCCAAGACATTTTTCCATCCCCACCCCTGTCTGCTTTCCAGAGAGACCACTCTCTCCGTGACTCCCTTGTTCGCTCCACACTGCCCTCCAACTCCACCACACCCGGCACCTTCCCCTGCAACCGCAGGAAATGCTACACTTGCCTCCACACCTTCTCCGTCACCCCTATCCCAGGCCCCAAGATGACATTCCACATTAAGCATAGGTTAACCTGCACATCTGCCAATGTGGTACACTGCATCCACTGTACCCGGTGTGGCTTCCTCTACATTGTGGAAACCAAGCAGAGGCTTGGGGACCGCTTTGCAGAACACCTCCGCTCAGTTCGCAATAAACAACTGCACCTCCCAGTCGCAAACCTTTTCCACTCCCCCTCCCATTCTTTAGATGACATGTCCATCATGGGCCTCCTGCAGCGCCACAATGATGCCACCCGAAGGTTGCAGGAACAGCAACTCATATTCTGCTTGGGAACCCTGCAGCCCAATGGTATCAATGTGGACTTCACCAGCTTCAAAATCTCCCCTTCCCCCACCGCATCCCAAAACCAGCCCAGTTCGTCCCCTGCCCCCACTGCACCGCACAACCAGCCCAGCTCTTCCCCTCCACCCACTGCATCCCAAAACCAGTCCAACCTGTCTCTGCCTCCCTAACCTGTTCTTCCTCTCACCCATCCCTTCCTCCCACCCCAAGCCGCACCCCCCGCTACATACTAACCTCATCCCACCTCCTTGACCTGTCCGTCTTCCCTGGACTGACCTATCCCCTCCCTACCTCCCCACCTATACTCTCCTCTCCACCTATCTTCTTTTCTCTCCATCTTCGGTCCGCCTCCCCCCTCTCCCTATTTATTCCAGAACCCTCACCCCATCCCCCTCTCTGATGAAGGGTCTAGGCCCGAAACGTCAGCTTTTGTGCTCCTGAGATGCTGCTGGGCCTGCTATGTTCATCCAGCCTCACATTTTATTATCTTGGATTCTCCAGCATCTGCAGTTCCCATTATCAATAATGTATCTTCCCTGGAAATTCCAAGGAGTGATCACCTGCTTTCTTTCCATAATTCCATTGGAAAACCTGAAGAAATTGCAAAATCAATGTAAGCACAGGTCCCTTCTTGCACTGTAGGCTCTAAACAAATGGTCCACTTGGGAACTGATCAATATTCAAACCAACAGTATGTTTAACGGATATGACAAGATGTGTTAATAAAGTGCAGAGCCTACAGTCAGTCAATCTTGTTCAAAGTTCGTTATAACTCAAAATTTGCAATGCCGAGAATAGAACATTTCCAATTTAGACAATTAAGTTAAATTGGTTCATTTTGTCAAATTGGTGCATTTAGTTTGCAGAAGTGAAATCAAGCTCAGTTCTTGAAGACTAAAAGCAAGACAATTTATAGTGACTCAGTTTTGACATAATTATTTCACCTAATACTATTCTTTGAATTCTTTAATTGCCCTTGTTCTCACAGAATCCATCAGCTGTCTTCCAGTTTGCAGCAGAGATTTCCAGCACCACATCAATGATAATTCCTATTCTCTGCAGTTATGCTAGAGCTAATAAAGTTAAGCTTAATGAGATGATTTTAGAAGTGAGCTGACCCAATTTGCTAATCTGCAAAGGCCACATACAATTCTTCATGAGATTGCTGTATACAGCTGCTGTCCCTTAATAGGGAATGTGAGTATCATCAAGGCCTTTCAAAAGTACTGACAATTTCATAAGCATACCATTGGGAAGGTTAGTACAGAGTGGGTAACTGTGTGGGATTCACTACACAATTATGTTCCTACTTCTTGCTAAACATTAATATAATGGTGCTGCTAGGATATCTGGCAGTAAGATGCCTGGGATGTGTGTTTAGTAAATGCTAAATGGAATGGAGAAGCACGGTTCAAAAATATTACTTTGAAATATTTTGCATGTGACCCACAGCAGGAGGTCACCTCAGATTTTGAAACAAATTGAAGTTTTGTACAGAAATAGAAGCACCATCGTTATTCCTGTGATCCTTGTACTAATGAACAAAAGAATCATTAAGGCAATAAGAAATAACAAAGTCTGGAGCTGGATGAACACAACAGGCCAAGCAGCATCTTAGGAGCACAAAAGCTGCTCAAGTCTTTTTTTTCCACCGATCTCTCACCACATTCTGAAAGTTTTGTAGAAATATATTTAACTTAAATCCTTGAGACTGTCCATCTCAATGACAGCTTCTGGGTTTTAACAATAATAACTTACATTTCAATATAGAAAACATACCAATGAGCTTCAGAAAGGTTTTATCAAAAGAACACTTGACAGCAAGAAGATATTAACATGTGAATAAAAGCCTGATCAAAGTGATAAACTAACATCTTGGAAAGAGAGGTACAGAATTTGAAAGAGGTAATATCAGGTGAAGCTAAAGGCATGGACATTAATGGAGTCATGAAAATATTAACTGAACCCCTGATCTCAATCTCCCTCCAGCCCAAACTCCAGGCCATCAACATGCTGCTGAAATTAAGTACACTATCTTTTGGCCTAAATTTCATGAAATGCTTTTATCCAGAAATTAGCATTAAATATTAATTCCCATCGCTACCAGCATTTCCTAGCTGTAGTGTGTCCCAACAAGATGCAGAGCAGCAATTCATCAAGGTTCTTTCTACAACACTTTACAAACCCTTGATCTTTACCAATAAGAACACGACATGCCTCACAGTGCCAGGGACCTGTGTGAACTCACTCTCGAGTGGCTGCCTGTGTAGAGTTTGCACATTCTCCCTGTGTCTGTGTGGGTTTCCTTTAGGTGCTCTGGTTTCCTCCCACAGTCCAAAGATGTACAAGCTAGGTGGATTAGCCATAGAAAATGCAGGGTTACAGGGATAGGGTAGAGGAGTGGGTCTGAGTGGAATGCTCTTCAGACGGTTGGTGTGGACTCGATTTGCCAAATGGCCTGCTCCCACACTGTAGTGATTCTATGATAAGTTATATGACGTGGAAATTCCTGACACACCAAGGGACAAGCCACCCTGAGTTAGAACTACAACACATTCCTTCACTGTTGCTATTTTTAAATCATAGCTGTACTATGGATATATCCATACAAATAGAACTGTACAGTCCAAGAAGGTGACTCATCATTCCTCTATAATTAGACTATAAGGCACAGGAGCAGAAATTAGAAATTCGAAATTCCAAATTGAGTCGATTAGGGATTGGCAATATATGGACATTCATTTTCCATGAAGATATACAATAAAAAAGTAACAATATTTATATCAGATGATTTCTACAAAATAACAGTGTTCACTGAAACACATTCTTAGTTACACGAGCTCATTTATCCTTATGTGGATGCTTTTTCCAAGAAAAATTTTTTCAATAGTAATGGATGGAGAAAAGTCTAATTCTTTTCATATCATTGGTAATTGCAAATGGTCCATTGCTTAAACTCAAGTCTAATAAATTAATTATAGCCTACTGAATCATATTAGTCATCTCATGCATTACCTAATGAGTTATTATTGAATTGGAAATTTGCATAGAAACAAATTCACTCCGCAGGTGGGAATCTCTCCCTTTCCGTCCAACTGCCTTGGAACTCCACTGTCTCCCCAATTTCTCCCATGAACTTACCTTCTTATCCTTTGTTTCCACAAACTCCTCCAAACTCAAATTACCAATAATGTAAGTAGCCCAAGCTTGCATTGCCAATAACGCATACATAACAGGTTTGCCTCATCGAAGCATGCAAATAAGAATAATTGGCAGAACTGTTCATGAGCCACATTTTAGCCAATGCTGGAGAAAACAATTTTAACATGTTCTTATTAATTCTATTTATTAATAACTACATCTCATTTTAAAGGTTAATTGAGAAATTTGTTATAATAGGAAGTTACATTATTAATAAATAATTATTAAAATAAAGCAATTAAATAATACTACAATTGTATAATATGGCAAACAACTTGAAGAGAAGAGAATCTGGATGCTTTATTAAAAATTGAAATGCTGTATTTGTGCCATATTTTTGTTGCTTATCAACTTCAAATTAGTGTTGAGGTGAATCATTTCCAGTTTTTCACTGTAATTCGAATGTTCAGGGGTTATAAGGCTTGTAAGAATTATAGAATCCCGACAACGTGGAAACAGGATATTCGGCCCATTGAATCCACACCGATCCACAAAGATCACCCTACCCATACCAACCCCCTTATCCTATCCCTGTAACCTTGCATTTACCATGGCTAATCTATCTAGTCTGCACATCCCTGGACACTATATAGGAAATTAGGCATGGCCAGTCCAACTATCCTGCACATCTTTGGACTACCTGAGGCCTGAAAAGCCACTTATACGAATGTGGTGAATGTTGCAATTCTAATAATGCAAAGCAGAGATCAGACATGGGCAAAGGCTTCAGACACTCCAGCCCTGAAAATCAGATATATACTTGAAAGAAACCCTAGGGTAATGGGAGAAATTGTTGCCAACATAAATGCTTCCTCCATAAACAATGAACATGGAAACAATGTTGGAGTGTTTTCAAAAACCACGCTGATTTTGAGAAAAGGTAACCTAGAATACCAAGCAACAAAGGTTTTCACATATCCACTCGTAAAGCAGTTGTATTATGCAAATGATCAATGAGTTTCTCCAAAATTTCTCAAACTTCAGTTTCCAAATTTCTTATTAATTCTGCCTAATAAAACTCAGAAGCTAACTGTTCACTAAAACATAAGCATTCACTTTTAAAGATCTAATTCTTACAGCCACGCACCACACCAATATCCCAAAGGAACAAATGTTCAATTATCACTTAGACGCTGGGGTTGGAATTCATCAGTGCTTGTTTTCAGGCCCAAGATGCTTAAGGCTAGGCAACATGTGGCCCCAACTAAGAGGCCTGAATTTGAGTTGCCATGGCCAGTGACAAACAACTATGGTAGGACAAATGCTGAATGTTGGGCTACTTGCCACGTGAGCAATTGTTCAAAGGTAGGTAACTGAAAGGGACTTGGAGTACGCTGTGTAGGGGTGGGACTAATGAGTGAGACTGCTGATAAGGATAGCAAGAAATGTCTTAATGGCCACACAATGCAGAAAGTGGCATGTAATTCTTGGCAGGTTACATATTTGTCTCTTTCCAGATTGGTCATCAAAATAATAGGATTAATTGCAAAACATCACACAAATAACTTCCCTAAAGTATAAAGAATATTTAAAACTTTGAATTCCTGTTTCCTCTCAACATAATCATTCTCAATATTATGTAAGGTCACACCTATTCACTGGAGCAGACTTGCTCCAAGGGTCGCATGAACATTAAAAATTGAAATGCTGTATTTGTGCCATATTTTTGTTGCGTATCAACTTCAAATTAGTGTTGAGGTGAATCATTTCTAGTTTTTCACTGTAATTCGAATGTTCAGGGGTAGGGTGATCTTTGTGGATCGGTGTGGATTCAATGGGCCGAATATCCTGTTTCCACGTTGTCGGGATTCTATAATTCTTTAAGTGATTATATTCCAACTTCTTAAGCTCTTGAAATGAAATCCTCTTCCTGGTTTCCTATTGACTATTCCAAATTATGTTTGGCGGTTGTCTCAATTTTGCCAGTGAATATACTTTTCTACTTTATTCTTGTGCATTTTGTCAAGTTAATTTTTCTTTCTTAATTCATACTAGCAAATACTGTTTGCCGTCTTGGATTCTTATTTGCTTTAGCTGCTGTCAGCACTGAGAATGATATAGCCAGATGGATTCCCACTTCCACCTGACATTGTCTGCATTTGAACCTCCAGTTCTGATTAATATTATTTTGAGTATTCAATTCCACCTTTGCCATTACTTCCTTTAAGCTTAGGAACAAATCATCATATTTTCCATTTTTCAAATGAACTCACTTTGAGTCAATTTTCCATCGCTCTTATGTTGATAATGTCCTCAGAATAAATGAATACAGTTGGAGTTGTAGCATAACACTGCACATTAGTGTGAAGCAGCCAATCCAAATTGAAAGCAAGTACTTTGAAGTGAATTTATTGCTTATCTTTTAACTTAGTTTTTAATGAAACCCAGAACAAGATATTGGTATTTGAATACAGAGGGTCATGGGTAGACAATAATACTGCATAATCCCAGTGGAATACTGTTGAACTGAATTTATAATACTTCTCTCATCAATTTTCTATGACAATGCTGCACATTGCTTAACTGGGGCCAGGGTCCAGGCTGGGGAATGAAATAAGTAAGAAAGTTGAATCAACACTATCGAAATCCGCGTGTGGCAATTTGTTATAACTCTAAATGGGATAAAATAAACCTGTTAGATATACATTCCCTGAACTTAGAATTACTTCATGAGGTATGAAGGATCTTGAAGTATATGATAATTAGTAGAGAAAATATTTAAATAAAAGTGCAGTGGGAAATGTTAAAATCAGTACCCCAATAAATAATTAGATAGATTTGATCGCACGGAAGGGATATCATTATCTCTTTTACATTAAAGCTTTTAACACTAATTGTAAAATCTAGTTTCTAAATATGAGTGATTCTATTAATTTATGGATGTTTTATTTTGAGCCAAGCTGCAGTGTTGAAGTATTCAGACAATGAACTCAGAATTACTAAAGGACAATTTGTTGAAGGCGTCAAGTCAATATGAAGCTGTTACCAACAATGTCAAACTAATGGTTATTTAAATTGGATTGTGAACGTTGGATGTAGGTTTAAAATTGCACATCTGAGGCAAAACTAAGCATTGCCAGAGCATTTCCTCTACAGAATAGTAAACATTAAACTAACAATTTGAGGGATAACAAAGTGTGGAGCTGGATGAACACAACAGGCCAAGCAGCAACTTAGGAGCATAGAAGCTGACGTTTCGGGCCTAGACCCTTCATCAGAAAAGGGGGATGGGGAGAGGGTTCTGAAATAAATAGGGAGAGAGGGGGAGGCAGATTGAAGATGGATAGAGAAGAAGATAGGTAGGGAGGGGATAGGTCAGTCCAGGGAGGACGGACAGGTCAAGGGGGCAGTATGAGGTTAGTAGGAAGGAAATGGGGGTGTGGCTTGAGGTGGGAGGAGGGGATAGGTGAGAGAAAGAACAGGTTAGGGAGGCAGGGATGAGCTGGGCTGGTTTTGGGATGCAGTGGGGGGAGGGGAGATTTTGAAGCATGTGAAATCCACATTGATACCATTGGGCTGCAGGGTTCCCAAGCGGAATATGAGGTGCTGTTCCTGCAACCTTCGGGTGGCATCATCATGGAACTGCAAGAGGCCCATGATGGACATGTCGTCTAAGGAATGGGAGGGGGAGCTGAAATGGTTCACGACTGGGAGGTGCAGTTGTTTATTGCAAACCGAGCAGAGGAGTTCTGCAAAGTGGTCCCCAAGCCTCCGCTTGGTTTCCCCAATGTAGAGGAAGCAACAACAGGTACAGCGGATGCAGTATACCACATTGGCAGATGTGCAGGTGACCATCTGCTTGATGTAGAAAGTCATCTTGAGGCATGGAATGGGGATGAGGGAGGAGGTATGGAGGCATGTATAGCATTTCCTGCAGTTGCAGGGGAAAGTGCCGGGTGTGGTAGGGTTGGAGGGGAGTGTGGAGTGGACAAGCGAGTCCCGGAGAGAGTGGTCTCTCCAGAAGGCAGGCAAGGGTGGCGATGGAAAAATGTCTTTGGTGGTGGGGTCAGATTGTAGATGGTGGAAATGTCAGAGGATGATGTGTTGTATCCGGAGGTTGATGGGGTAGTATGTGAGGATGAGGGGGATTCTCTTTTGACAGTTATTGCGGGGATGGGGTGGAAGGATGAGTTGCGGGAAATGTAGGAGACACGGTCAAGGGCATTCTCGACCACTGTGGGGGTGGGTGGGAATGTTGTGGATCCTTGAAGAATGACGACATCTGGGATGTACAGGAGTGGAATGCTTCATCCTGGGAGCAGATGCAGCGGAGGTGAAGGAATTGGGAATAGGGGAAGGATTTTTGCAGGAAGGTGGGTGGGAGTAGGTGTATTCTAGGTAGCTGTGGGAGTCAGTGGGCTTGAAATGGATATCAGTTTCTGGGTGGTTGCCTGAGATGGAGACTGAGAGGTCCAGGAAGGTGAGGGATGTGTTGGAGATGGTCCAGGTGAACCTAAGGTTGGGGTGGAAGGCGTTGGTGAAGTGGATGAACTGTTCAAGTTCCACTTGGGAGCACGAGGCAGCGCCAATACAGTCATCAATGTAACAGAGGAAGAGCTGGGGTTTGGGGCCAGTGTAGGTACGGAAGAGGGACTGTTCCACGTAACCTACAAAGAGGCCGGCATAGCTGGGGCCCATGCGGGTACCCATGGCCACCCCCTTTGTCTGTAGGAAGTGGGAGGAATCAAAAGAGAAGTTGTTGAGGATGAGGACAAGTTTGGCTAGGCAGATGAAGGTGTCGGTGGAGGGGGACTGGTCAGGTCTGTCGTACAGGAAAAAGCGGAGGGCCTTTAGGCCATCTGCATGGGGAATGCAGGTGTAGAGGGACTGGACGGCCATGGTAATAATGAGGTGTTGGGGACTGGGTAATTGTAAGTTCTGGAGGAGGTGGAGGGTGTGGGTGGTGTCACGGAGGCAGGGAGTTCCTGGACCAAGGGGGAGAAAATGGAATCCAGATAGGTGGAGGTGTGTTCGGTGGGGCAGGAGCAGGTGGAGACAATAGGTCGGCCAGGGCAGGAGGGTTTGTGGATTTTTGGAAGGAGATAGAAGCATTATTTTACAGAATGTTTCATTTGGTGTGGAATTAAATCGTTTAAAAGATTGAAATATGTACCTCGCCAACCTGCAATTCATCCACTTCTGGTTTACATGAAGACAGGATGATTTTAGATTTACATTTAGGTTTACTTAACATTGTCGCTCGTACATAGAAACAGTGAAAAGTGGATAATGTGGCCACATTCTAGTACCATCTTCGATTACAGAATACTGAATATATTATGCAAATAATAAAATACTGAATAAATTAATATTAAATTGATATTACTAAAACTGAAACAGCTTCGAAAGTTCATTTTCCCTTCACTCCCTCTGCTCTTCCAGTCCCAGCAACATGCTCCTTTTAGGCAGCCAATGCTTCCACATCCATTTCCTCCGAGGTGGAGAAGTTCACGCGCCACAGGGCCACAGCCTCTTCCGGCGCTGGACGTCAACTGACGAGCTCGTGGCCCGTCTTCTGATGCCGCCACCCGAGATGGAGATACGTGGAGGCCTAGCTTCCCACACATGGACACTCGGAGAAGGCCCCACAGCAACCAACACACACAAAGACAAAAGGTACTGAACTGAAAAGACAATGATGGAGCCATGTAGGTGTGGCAGAATCTGCCACGTGAGCCATGAGAAGCTAACTGCCAACCCTGCAACCACCATTTTGAAGGACGAAGGGTGGATGATTAATCCACTCCGAGGAAGTAGACCAGTCATTCGGATTTTTTAAGGACACCGCATGGCTTCAATTTTTCTACTTTCAATCATTGTTGAATGGGTTTCCCAAGCTTCAAGAAACCTTGCAGGTAAAAGAAGGTGATGAGGCCGAGTCTGAGAGGTAACTGTCATCACAGCACCGCTTGTGGCTCAAGATGAGCATGCATATTTCTCCCATGAGTTTTAATCAACCAAACAAGCTAAGGTATAAATATTCCGTACCATCTGCAGTCTTCAGGAATTCCCCGACGTGTGAAAACACTGAAATGCCATTATCTTTTTTTCTCACTGATTCTCCGACCCTACGTATGATCTGAGTTTTCCACTGATATCTTGCATGCCATTCATTTCTTCTTCTGATTTCTGACTCCCTTTGATCTTGCTCTGGTCAATCTGTTCCTCTGACTGTTTCATCTCTCTTTTCAAAACACCAGTGCACTTCAGATCTTTGCTCCAACTCCCCGATTTCCGTTCCTAACGACTCCTCTCATCTTGCGATCATTTCCAGACTTTCAAACCATCCTGTACCTATCCCTCTCTCTTAGTCCCAAATGTCCAGAATTCATAAACTTGTATGTTCCTGAGCTATTTCCCCCTTGCAATATTTTCTGCCCAAAAAGAAATCAGAGCTGCCAATTAGTGCAAATATGGGGTAGGGAAGCTATTGAAAATAAAAACAAAATCAGAAAATCCTGATAAAACTCAGTAGATCTGGCAGCATCAGTGAAGATAAAGACAGTCAGCATTCTGGGTCCAGTGACCCTTCTTTAGAACCGAATGTAGCTAGGAAAGGATTGATACATATGCTAGAGAAGGGATGGGACGACGTGGGAAGAGTAAATGATAGATGGAAATGGAGCCCAGAGAGAGAAAATAACAGTTGGGCAGACAAAGAAGTGGATAAAGATCAGACTGGGAGAATGAGTAGCTGCTAGTGGGGAACGTTAATGGCTGATAATGGGTTGTTTGTGGTAGCAGTCCATATTATTGACGAAGTTTGGTGAGTGGGGATCAAGGGTAAGGACATGGGAAAAGGTGAAAATAAAACTACTGTGCTATACTGTTATAACTTAAAAATTCAGATGGAAATTCTAATCATGACTTGACCCTTCTGGCTGGGAAATCCTGCTAACTGGGAATCCTGTTTCAGATAAGGAAGTCAGAGGTAAGGCTGGGGAATTAGAGTGAGAATCAAAGATCATGGCTTTTCACTATTTGAAATATACAAGATTCTTAGAGAGCTTGACAAGGTAGATATGGAAAAGTTGTTTCCCCACGGGACACCCTCGGAGCAGGGCCATTATTTCTGGTTAAGGGGCTGCACATTTAAAACAAAAATGAGGTGGAATTTCTTCTCTGACGGAATAGCCAATAACTAGGGGGCGTAAATTGAAATTAATTGATGGAAGTATTAAACGAGTTTACATGTAGGTTTCATTCCACGTTAATATAAAAATATTGGGATACACATTTGTCGGTACCATAATCTACAGGGCTAGGGGTCAAGTGTTGGAAGGCAAAACCTTTCTTGGCAATCATGAACTCAGGCATCGAACAGCCTCATTCTGAAATGCAGTCTAGGTTTCCTGAGAATGAACTTGTAAATATGTGCTGACTTAAAAAAATTATGTGCAGTAAATACTCACAGGAAACAATTTTAATCGAATAAAATAAAAAGGAAACGTTCATTTTGTTATTACCATGATGAAATAAAGTTTTAAGCGGGAATATAATTGCACCAATGCTTGTATACTTAGTGATTTCCTTGTATTTCAATAGCTCAAAAGTTCAACTTCGGCACCATAAAAGCAATGTAACAATGAAATGATTTTAATTATTTTTTGCTTGAAAACGTATCAAACTGTATTTACCATGTATTAACGGCATCTCATTGTGTAAATTTGTTTGATAACAATTGCTTAAATTATGCAAGATTTTTTTTCCTTTCACAAATCATTATGCACGTTGAGGCATTGTTGCCTTTGCCTTTCATTTCAGTTCATTTCCATTCCTCTGCTGGGGTTGAATGTACACGTTTACTTTTTATTATGGCAGTTTGAGAACTGGCTGATCCAGGTGCAGTATGAAAATGGCACCAAATGAATAGCATCCAAGCAGTGGCTCATATAGATTCACTTCACTGAAAAATGCTCTCATCTGGGTCAACTTCCTCATAATTCAACCTAAGAGAGAAATAAGACAATCACAAAAATGTATATAAAGTAGTGGGAATATTGAACAATACAGTACTATGCAAATGAATTCAATGAGAAACAAGACAATCATAAAAATGTATATGAAGTAGTGGAAATATTCAACATTGCAATTCAGCACTATGCAAATGAATTGAATGAATGATTTCTATGGAAGGAAACTCATAATTTATTTTGAAAAGGACCTGATATTGAATATGGAAATAGATGATGAAATATGGTCTGCTATTTCTTGAAGTGTCGCTGATAATAACCAAAGTAAAGGTAAGGTCAAGGTAAGGTAGAAGCAATGAACCACTGAATAATGTTAAAATTATCTTTCTTAGGCTGCTCAAAGCAATTCCATTAGGAGCATCAATACCCTTGGTATCCCAGATTACACTAATGCTCCTTTTCTTCAATGTCCCAACTGCGAAATCAGCCAGGAATTCTTTGCTACTGTCAATCAAAACCTGCATTCTCTTGTCAGTATGCATATTGGGATCTGACAATTAAAGAGGGGTAATTGGATTTACTGTGAACCATATTGTGCCTGTAATCATAACTAACGCCTGATTTTAAGTCTCCATTACCCAAGGAAAAGAATAAAGACAGAACATCTAACACATACGCAAACACATGTATGAAGTTTTAAACAAAGATGAGTGCAAAGTACAACCAAGATTAAAAATTTGAATGTTAAAAGACCTAAAATGTCCTTGAGGTGATGGGTTTTAGCCTGAGATCATGATTATTCACAGTGGCTCAGTGGTTAGCACTGCAGCCTCACAGCCCTAGGGACCCAGGTTCAATTCCAGCCTCAGGTAACTGTCTGTGTGAAGTTTGCACGTTCTCCCCGTGTCTGTGTGGGTTTCCCCCGGGTGGTTCAGTTTCCTCCCACAGTCTAAAGATGTGCAGGCTAGGTGGATTGACCATGCTAAATTGCCCACAGTGTTCAGGGGTGCGTGGGTTATAGGGGGATTGGTCTGGGTGGGATGCTGCAAGGGGCAGTGTGGACTTGTTGGACTGAAGGGCCTGTTTCCACACTGTAGGGAGTTTAATCTTAAAAAAAAATCTTGTGTTCCCAGCAGCTGTAGATATTGCGGATATATTTGAGTTCTCAGGGATCGAATTTTCTCTAATTTGCTTTATCAACATGTTTGTTAAGACACCTGTAGTGCTATTAGGAAGGGAATTCCAGGAAGTTGGCCCAGTGTCATTGAAGGAACAGCAAGATCGTTCCATGTTAGGATGGTGTGTGGCTTAGAAGGGAACATGCAAATGGTGGTGTTCTCATGTTTCTGCTTCCCGTGACCCTGAAAGGTTGCAGTAAAGGTAGATTTGGAAGGTGTTGTCAGACGAAGATTGAGTTTCTGCAGTGCATCTTGTGGATGGTTCACACTGCTGCCCTTGTCTATCAGGGTGATGGAAATTGAAAGTTGTTGATATTGATTAGGATACCAATAAATTGGGCTGCTTTATCCTGAGTGGTGTTGAGCTTCTTGAGTGTTGTTAGAACTGCACTTAACCAGGTCAGCAAGACTGTTCTATCACACTCCTGACTTGTGCCTTGTAGAAGATTGACAGACATTGAAAAGACAATTGGTGAGTTACTCACTGCACAATTCCTAGCCTCTGATCTCCTGTTGTAGCCACAGTAGTTAAACAGCTACTCTAGTTCAGCTTCTGGTCAGTGGACATCTCCCAGTTTATTGACAGTGAGAAATTCAATGACAGTAAATCAAATGTTGTAAGTCAAAAGTTGATAATCCATATTTTACCTCTGTCATAGCACCACATCCAAAGTACTGCGGTTTTGGTCTTATTATTTAAGAAGACTGTAAGTATGTTAGAAACACATTTTCTGTCGCGAGGAAAGGTTGGACAGGCTGGACTTCTAGCCATTGGAGTTCAGAAGAATGAGTAGTGGTCTTATTGAAATATACGTGACCCTGGGAGGACTTGACAGAGTGAATGTGGAAAGGATGATTCCCCTTCTTGAGAGAAACTTTAACCAGGGGACACAACCTATACATAACAAAACTTCCATTTAAGTGGGGAAGACATTAAATAGGGAAATTGGAGATTACAGTAATAAAGGTATGTTTGTAATTATGAGTTTATAACTATATCTATAATTTAGTCTGCATGTTGATTAGGCAAATCAAATTAAGAGCAGTACCAGGAAGGAAGCATTTCTGGAGAGTGTGCAGGAAGGTTTTATGGATCAATATGTTGAAGAACCAACTGGAGAACAGGCCATTCTATTCTAGGTATTGTGGTCCAAACATAATGGGGAACAGCATCCAGTGACAGGAAAGAACTTAAATAAATCAGTTAGCAGTCCAGAAATGGCATTAGGAAATTGATGAGATTAAAGGTTGCTAAATCTTCAAGCCCCAGTAATCCATTGGAACAGTTCGTGTTTGGACAGTAGCTAAATTAATTGCACTATTTTAAAAAAAGGAGAGAAAACAAAGAACTATAGGTCTGTTAATCTGGCATCAGTAGTGGTGAAAATGCTTCAGTCCATTATAAAAGACTTAACAGCAGATCATTTGGAAAAACAGGGACAAAATCAGATAGAGTCAGCATAAATTTCCTGCTGGACTAACCTACTGGAGATTTTTGAGGATGTGACTGGTAGATTTGATAACTATAAGATGTGGTTCACTTGGACCTTCTGAAGGCTTTTGATGAAGTCACACAGAAGAAGTTAAGTTAAAGCACATGGGATTGGATGTGGTGTACTGACATTGAACGTGAACTGGTTGGCAGACAAGAATCAAAGAGTGGGAATAAATGGGTCTTTTTCGAAGTGGGAGCCACACACTATTGGGACACCACCGGGACCAGTGCTTGGATCCCAGCTATTCACTCTATATATTACACAGTTAGATGAGGAACTAAATACAGTATCTTCTAGTTTATAGTCGAGACAAAGCTGGATGAGAGGGTGAACTGTGAGGAGCAAAAACAGAAACAGGCAATAGATTAGAGAAGGGGAAAGTGCAATGGGATCTGTGTGTCCTTCTACACCAGTCGCTGAAAGTAAACCTGAAAGTACAGCGGATAGTAAAGGAGGCGTACGCCACTTAAGGCTGTGGTGAGGGGTTCAGGCCACCGTCAGCTCAGGCATAACCTTGCTGAACAGCGCAGCAAGGACTGAATGGCCTACTTCTGCACATCATCCATACATGTGTGATTTAATGAATTGAAAGCTTGTCACCAACCCCACAGTTTGCACCATTGAAACTATTAAAAAGTAATGGAAGATTACCATTTTCAAGGACCCGTCTGCAATCTGAAGGGTCAAATATTTGCTCCCAGCAATCTAAGAAAGACAGCAATGCTCTCTGATGAAGGGTCTAGGCCCGAAACATCAGCTTTTGTGCTCCTGAGATGCTGCTGGGCCTGCTGTGTTCATCCAGCCTCACATTTTATTATCTTGTATTCTCCAGCATCTGCAGTTCCCATTATCTCTGAAGACAGCAGTGCTTTATGTTTTTATTCAGCTTTTGAATTGAAAATTTCTTTGAGATGGATGATGGTTTCCTTTCTATTAAGAAGGCAATACTGAACTTTTTGGCCTTTGGTACATCAGGCCTTCCATGCTTTCAATCCCTTAACCTCTCTCTGCTCCCTGTAGAGTAGTGCAATGGAGAAAGCAGCACACGTTGAAATATAGCACTTGCAATGAGGTCTCAGGGAAGGAAATCAAGCACAGAAACTTTACTTCTAGGGAGGTGAGAAAGTTTTTTTTTCTATCTTGTTCAATGCAGGTAGTGTTCATGAAAACTAACCCCAGGGATCACGTACAGCAAAGTAGACAAATGTGAGGAGAAAGGAGTCGTAGGTTGTTCTGCCAGGATGAGATAAAGTAAATAGAATGAGGCTCATGTACAGCAGTTAGATTAAGGCGTCTGTTTCGAGCTGTAAATTCTAGTAAGCTGCCTGTCAGTAACTTGCCTGAATATGAAATAAGGAAATGCAAAAGAGTTCATTACAATTACATTTAACCATCATCCTCTCTGAAACTCATTCACCCCTACTGTCTGATTCGCTAACCCCATGCTCCCGAGTGCCCATCTTTTTGATTTTTGACTCATGATCTCCCACACTCTCATTACAAGCAGCACTCATACTTTCAGCCATCCAGGCCTTGCCGGGCCTCCTGATCCCAACTTTGACCAACTTCCTTCTTTCAAGATGTTGGCAGAGTAGAGGTGCAATATGTGGATCCTCTGCCCAGGAGTCCGGACTCTTCTACTCCATCGGCTTTACTTTTTTCTCTTTCTATGCTTTTTAAAAAATGTTTCAATTTATAATAGTACCTTATGCTTTTTTTAACGATTTGATGTAAGGCGTTTTCTCTTGGTCCAGACCCTGAGATGAGGTGGCTTCCATTGGCCCAGAATGGCACTATAGGCCTGGCACCTGGTGATGTGCTGTTCTGGTGTGGTGACCTTTTGCTTGTCAGACTGCCATGACGAATCTTGTCAAAAACCTTGCTGAGATCCATGTCGACTATGTTAAATTAACTCTCCTCAGTTACTCACCTTGAAAAGAGTTAGTCAGGCATAATAATCTTCAACCGCCCTCAATCAATCTGTATCGCTCTAAACAGAGATTTATATCATTACTTCCAATTTCCTTCATTTGTCCACCACTGAGATTAAGTGTACTGTCCCTTCTTCCTTTTTAGACAATACACTATCAGTATTCCTCCAATCATCTAACTCTATGCCTATAGTGAGATAGGAAAATGGCAGTCAGAAATGCTTCTGATTCTTCTCTTGGCAGCTTGTGATACATTTCAACTGGACCTGCTGGTGTATTCACTTTTAAGGATGCAAAACATTAACATCTTCTCCCTCACTCTGTGTATCCTACTCAATATTTCACATTTCTGATCTATAATGATTATTTTCCTTGGCAGTCACTTGAGAACCTGGAAGACTTGCTTTTATTTTTTGTATTTTTTGAGTTCTGAGGTGACTCGTGGTTCTGATGCACAATTCAGGGATCCTGTTTCATGTGGGGAGGGTAATGCGAGAAAGATCTGGTTGAGGGTAAGATAATGTAGTTTATCTGTTGCCTGGATCCTGGCCTCTGCATGTCCAGTTTGAGCGCGGTTGAGTTGCTTGGTGCCTTCCTGAACTCTCCTTCTCCAATTTGGGCAGGCACAGGGCCAGATATTTCCATGAGTCGGGAGGTACCTTGGATCTCTTCAGGGATGCTATTGAGAATGTCCCTCAACTATTCTCTCTGTCCTTCTGAAAGATGTTTGCCCAAAAATTCTCTCATCAGTTGGGCCAATTAAATCCAACCCTGTGTCTTTGTATCTCTTTCTCTCATCCCCAGACACACAGACTGAAGTTAAGCAGTTACACACATCTCAGAGGATTTAATTAGTGAGCTTGAGGAAAGAGTACCAGATCTGTTCAACATTCAAACCAGCTTGTGCATCATTAAGTTGCCAGACATTGTACAGTTACATAGTGTAAATGCTTATGAGTAATTGCTTTGAAAGATATATAGGAAGATTTGAACTGCAAACTTAAATTTCAATGTATACCCTGCATACCCTGCTGTGGATGTGAGTTTGCTCGCTGAGCTGGAAGGTTCGTTTCAGACGATTCGTCACCATTCTAGGTAACATCATCAGTGAGCCTCGGTGAAGCACTGGTGTTATGTCCTGCTTTCTATTCATCTGTTTAGGTTTCCTTGGGTTGGTGATTTCATTTCCTGCATTGGTGATGTCATTTCGTGTTCTTTTTCTCAGGGGATGGTAGATTGGCTCCAAATCAATGTGTTTGTTGATCCATCAACAAACACATTGATTTGGAGCCAATCTACCACCCCCTGAGAAAAAGAACACGAAATGATATCGCCAACCCAAGGAAACCTAAACAGAAAAATAGAAAGCGGGACATAACACCAATGCTTCACCGAAGGCTCACTGATGATGTTACCTAGAATGGTGACGAAACGTCTGAAAATGAACCTTTCAGCTCAGCGAGCAAACTCACATCCAGAACCTCAACCTGAGCTACAAATCTTCTCAAAACTCGGTATACCCTGCTGATTAATGAAAACATTTTATGATCATGTCTGGCCTGGCCATGTGCAAGCAGAAGGTAGGGGACCACTTGATAGGTTAGATATAGTGGCAAGTACACATGAACCATCTAGATATCCTAATTACTCCACCATTACCCCACCAGCTTCTTTAAAGTATGTTGTTTTCACTCCACTGATTCTTTGGTCATGGCCCAATGAGACTGTCAACATGGAGCCAATAGGCAAAGTACCAAACAATGTGTAATCAAATCATCCAGGAAGCTGGCTAATTTTCCGGAAAGTAGGGGTATGTGCTCTTTGGCTTGATCACAAACTCAATTTCTCCTCTCTTGAAGTACTTGCCTTGAATTTTGCTTTTTTGCCTCTGTCCTCCCAAAAACCCTTATGAAGTCTATTAACCACTTTAAATGCATTTTTATCTTTCATGCTCTCACAGTTTTAGATGCTTATATTCCTGTAAGCCTGAGCTGCAGACCTAAAGTAAAGAAAGAACTACATATCCAAACCCTGTTGTTTTATTTTAGCAGCACCTTTAAGCTCAGACAATCCAAAAATTATTCATAACCAGTGGATTACTTTTTATTGTGCCATCATACTTTATAATTTCATAATTCTATTGAATATCATAGTCAATGAATGTGCAGCAAGTTGCCAGACACAGCAAAACAATAGGAAACTAAATAGAAGCAAAGTACTGCAGATGCTTGCAATCTGAAATGAAAACAAAAAGTGCTGAATAAAGTCAAAAAGTCTGGCAGTATCTGTGAAGAGAGAAACAGTTAAAGTTTAATGCCTGATATGAGTCTTCTTTGGAACTCAAGTCTTTGGACTTAAAACATTAACTGTTTCTCTCTCTCTATTGATGCTGCTTGACCTTCTGAATTTCTTCAAAATTTTCTAATTTTATTTTAAAACAATAGCTAGATTTTGCCTCTTTTTGAGTTAAATGAAAGAAGGGATAACAAACATCAAGAAAGCTCACTGCTCTTCTGAGAATAATGACATTCAGGGGTGTCTTAGATCCATCTGAACAGGAATGCAGACGTTATTGAATGCCTCATCTGAAGAAACAACAATCTCTACATTCTGCTTTAATGTTGGTGCTCAAGCTTAGACTGGAACTTTTTCTCTTTTGATGCAGCACTAAGTTAAGCTGGCATCCCAATGATCTGCAAATGTTGCAGAAGCTAACCCATTGAATGTTAATGTATTGTAAATTCCCTGTCAGAGTAAGGGCACTGTACAGGATCAGATCTATTTCCAATGTTCCGTGTCTCTAAACACAACAATCTGACAATCAAGGCTTTAATGAAAAAAAAATCCATTAAATCTTTACATGTTAATATCAGCACAAAAGAACTAAAGGAATAAATAACAGCCAATGTTCAGAGAATACTCAATAGGGCCAAAGTTCCTAACCTTTGCCATAAATATCCTTTATACGCACATGAGCATCTGAAATGTCCCAAGGTGCATTTTAAAATGAAATATGCCACTCAAGCCATATGAGATGATATTAGATCTGATAATTTAAAGCTTGTCCAAAGAGAGCGATTTAAGGAACAGCTTAAAAAATACATGAACAGTTTATGTATTAAAAACACTCTACCCAAGTGCACTTGTCTGTGAAGTGAATGAATTGACACAGCATATTTAAATTACTGCTCAATTTGTTTTTATGAACAAAATAATCCTTATTTAAAAAATCATGGGAACATTTCCAAAATTCCCATGATACTTCCTCTCTGTTTAGTTCTATCCATCTAAGAAAGGATCTGTTTAGCTCTCTCCATCTGAAAAAGGATATTTTGTGCAATGATCCATGTGTTTAAGCTAAGTGATTGGAATCTCCTTCCTCTCCTGACTAAGAGCTTGCTCTATTCCATGGACATGTGTCTTGCAGTTCAGGATGCATCTCCTCCTGGATTGTTTTGCGTTGCTGCATGGTTTCCTGCCACGGGTCTTTGATGGACCTTTCTGAGGAGGTAGCTTTCGAGTGTCTGTTTTTATTCTTCCTCGCCTTGGACCTTCCAGAATCTTCTATGGCCTTTGACCAATGGGGTCCTGAGCTGGATTCAAATCATCCAGTGGGATCACACCAACACCCTTCACTGTTGCTATGCCTAGAGGGGTTAAGTGCACATACTCAGGCAGTCAAGACGCCAGAACAACTTATCTACACTTTTACAATATGCAGCCCTTGGGCAGATTGTAACTGGCTCCTCTTGTATCTTTGTAACCTCATTGATTTTTGTAGCTGAAAGCTGCTGGCTGCTGTTTAATTTTCTTTGGCCGATTTCTGTGGCTGTGTGTCAATTTAGGATGTCCAAATCTGGACTGATTGTTGCTCAACCACAAAACAAAAGCATGGGTAGCAATGCAGAGAAGTGTCGGAAGGGAATTCTAGAGTGTGGTACTCAGGCAATTGAAACATAAACACTCAGTAGTAGAATAATTAGACTTAAACATGCCAGAATTAAAGGAGCACAGAAATCTCAAAGGGTCATGAGGAGATACAGAGATGAGGAGGGTTGAGGCCGAGTGAGATTTGAAAGCAAAGATGGGCTGTTCTAAATCAAAATAAAGCTTGACAGAGAACCAGTGTTATTTGGTCAGCAGACAGCATGCTGTGAGGTAAGAAATGAACAGCCAACGTTTAAATGTTATCAAGGTCACAGTGTATAGAGTGTATCAGAACAGTCAGGATTACATTAGAGTAGTCGGGTGGAGAGGTAACGAAGACATCAGTGAGGGTGGTTTCGGCAGGAAATAAACTGAGGCAGAAACAAAGTCTCAATAAATACTCATGTACCCCAAGTGTGAAGCAAATTTTAACCAGCAAATTTTAAAAAAGGGAGGGTGGATTTGAACTGATGAATCTGTGGTTTTTACCTCTGGTTTTCTAGGGGTTTCCAGCAGAAGCACAGTATTGGAGTCACATCAAGTACATGAAGTAACATAATTCAGGGACTGACATTATAACTTGCCAATGAGATTGCTTTTGTTCTTTAACTTCTAGCCACCTTTTAGTATATCAATAAGTAATAGGGAGCTTAATCAGCAGTCAGAAGATGACAATCTCCGCAGTGGACTGGGACTTACTCCAGTCACTCTTTTTTTTCCTGTCTTCCCTCAAAGGTAGGTCCTCGCACACCAAAGGGGCCCCAGGAAATCCCAGTGATTCTGGATTTGGAAATCAGATGTAAAGAAATCTTGCAAAGCTCAGCATGACCTCTCTTTACTGCAGTAGGACAAAACATTTTAGTGGCAGCCTGCCTTGTTCACCATATGTAAATCTCATAATGTACAGCTGAAAATTGCTGGCTGGTGCCAGCAACATTACTTGAAGGCATTTGAAATAAGTCATTAACATATAGAGTGAAGAGTGCAGTCACCTTCACAGCCATCACTGATCGATATCTGTCTAGACAGACATTGTAAAAATGCTGAAACTTTTGGCTTCTGTTGAAAATCTGATGTTCACACATAACTACTTTTCTTGTGAGCTTACTTATGTGAAAAAAATACTGGAGAAAAGGTAATTTAAAAAATCAATTACCTTCAACTCTACTTCCTACATTAGCAAATATCAATAAGATCAAAATTCTATTATCCAAGGACTGTCTGTTTAAAGGAACTCATTTGGAACTGTCTGATTAAGCTCACCAATGGGAAATAGTCAGAAATGAGGCCAGTCCTATTGAAGGTCTGTTTAAATTACTCTGCAAGCTTTCATAGATGTGCAGAAGCAAATATTGCTTTTTAAAAAAATTTGTGATATCTTTTAATCAGGAATTTTGGGCTTTCTGCAGCAATATTTGTGCCAGAATTGAAGCAGTCTCTAGAATACTGAACAACCTAATGAATACTCCAATTGTTGGACGTGGGACTTGAGCCCAGGACATTTGGCGCAGAGGGAAGGGTGCTACTAAGTAAGCTGTAAGGCCTTCTAGATGACACTAACTGGTTAGGTCTTCCTTTGCAAATTCATTGTGTTCACCTCATTGGATTCCCTGTGGCAGTGCATTTGCCACAAGCACTGCTTTTAGACTAAGCTGATGGAAATGATGAATCTGATTAGACAATGACTAGTTCAGCAGTTGTAAGCTGTTGTGATGGTGTGGGTGATGTGAACATCCTTGTGGTTCCTCATTGAGATGATGACATAATCAAAAGGGTATCAAAGTCCAGAGCAACCATATTGCTGTGAGGTCTTGTATTGGTCTCTACGGTAAAACAGGCTCTTTTCTATGAATAGGCAGTACTCTAGACATTTCATCAGAGCAGAACACCTTTGATGTTTACCATCTGTACAACTTCCTTGCCAGTCATATCATTCCAGAGATTTGTATCCCTCCAAACTCTGGCACTGACTTCACCAACAAAGATAAGCTCATCTCCCTTTGGGACATAGGACAGCAACTGACCAAGGCTGGAGTGGAATTCCTCTTCGGCTTAAACTATTAGTGTTAGGTGTCATGCACTTATACTGAAGAATATGGTATCCTGGTTCTGGGTTATAGTGAAAGTTTATTTATTCCACAAAGCAGTTTGTTGATATGGACAACAGCCTGTTTCTTCTTGATGAAACCATTCCCATGGAATTAGCTTTATTCCTCAGATTTATCCTTCCAAAACAACCACCTTGTTATTGAGCTAATTTTCTCCTGTCTAACATGCCTTATTCAGGGCAATGATGTCAATGTTTTACCATTGGAGTTCCCAGGCTGTGATATTGGTGAGATCTCACTGCTGGGTTTTTCATGTGGGCCCTGATGTTCCAGGTCCCAAACGTCAGTTTGAAGAGGTGCAAAATGCTTGTTCTTTTAGTACGGGATGGCTGTTGTTTTGTAGTAGAGGTAAACTCTTGTCCTATATGTAGCTAATATTTATCATGTTAATGTTTGCTGACAAGTCTTCTGAAAACTTGACCACTTGTTCTTTTGGACACAACCAAAACAGAATAGGATCAGCAGATTAAACACTGTAAAAGGGCTCCCTGGTGCCATATTAGTTCTGATCATGATTCCAGTCTAAAATGCTAACCTGTTTATTTTTCATTTCAGCTACCAACCAGTTTGTTCTAAATTTCCAACATTTTATATCGAAGTTATGCTGCATGATAAAGACTTCATTGAAAATGAGGATGCAGCAAGTAAGCCAGACTGCCAAAGCATTATCACCCATTTTGCACCGACGAACATAAGAAATAGGGCTGAAATGTGTTTATTTCAATGCAAGGAGCATTATAGGCCAAGCAGATGAACTTAGAGCCTGGATCAGCACATGGGACTATGATGTTGTGGCCATTACAAAAACTTGGTTGAGAGAGGGGCAGGACTGGCTGCTCGACGTTCCAGTGTTCATTGTTTTAGACAAGATAGAGATGGAGGTAAAAGAGCTGGAGGAGTTGCATTACTAATCGGGCAGAATGTTACATCTGCACTCAGAGAGGCATACTAGATGGCTCATCCACTGAGGCAATATGGGTAAAACTCAAAATTAAGATGGGTGCATTCACTTTGATAGGATGATACTCTAGGCTTCCCACCAGCTGCTGAGACACTGAGGAACTGTAGGCAGATTATGGAAAGGTACAATAAATCAGAGTTGTCATATTGGGAACTTTAACTTCCCCAATATTGACTGGGGCTCCCTTAGAGCAAGAGGCTTAGACAGGGCAGAACTTGTTAGGTGCATCTTCGAGGGTTTCTTGAAACAATATGTAGATAGTCCAACTAGAGGAGGGGCCATACTGTGACTTTGTATTGGCTAATGAGCCTGGCCAGATAACTGGCCTTTCAGTGGGACAGTATTTTGGAAATAGTGAATACAGTTCCTTATGTTTTAAGATAGCTATGAACAAGGCTAAGTCAGAACCTTGTGGCAAGGTACTAAATTGGGGAGGGCAAAGTCAGGGCAAGGGAGTGTTAATTGGGATGAGTTGATGTTAGACAAGTCCACATTTGAATTATTTAAAGACCTGCTGATGAAAGTTCAGGATCAACATGTTCCAGTAAGGAGGAAGAACAAGGATGGCAAGGTTAGGGACCCTTGGTAATGAAGGAGGTTGTGAATTTAGTCAAAAGGGAAAAAGAAGCATATGTAAAGTTTATGAAGTTAAAAGTGGACAAAGGCCATGAAAAATATGAAGAAAGCAGGAAAGAACTCATGCAGGGATTTAGAGAGCAAGAAGGGGCCGTGAAATGACCTTGGCAGGTAGGGTCAAGGCACTATGCACACATTAAAAATAAGGTAACTGGGGAGAAAGTAGGACCTCTCAAGGATTACAGAAAGAAATCAGGTTTTGAGGCAGAGGATATGGGTGAGATTGTAAATGAGTACCTTGTGTCAATGATAATAAAATGTGAGGCTGGTTGAACACAGCAGGCCCAGCAGCATCTCAGGAGCACAAAAGCTGACGTTTCGGGCCTAGACCCTTCACCTTGTGTCAATGACCTGGGTCACCGGACCCAAAACGTTAACTCTGTTTTTTTCCTTCACAGATGCTGCCAGACCTGCTAAGCTTTTCCAGCAACTTTGTTTTTGTTCCTAATTTACAGCATTTGCCGTTCTTTTGGTTGTTTGTTTTTTATCTTGTGTCAGTATTCACCCAGGAGAAGGATATAAAGGATAAGGAGATTTGTGTGGTGCATGCTGTGGCATTTTGAGATTAAGAAAGAAGTGGTTTTGGGATCTCCTTGAAGAGCATTAAGGTGGATAAGTCCGCAGGGCCTGATTGTATCTACCCCACGTTATTGAGAGAGGCAAAGAGGAGATTGCTGGGGCCTTGACTAAGACCTTTGTATCCTCGCTTCCCATAGAAAGATCCCAGAGGACTGGCAAGTAGTTATTGTTGTTCCTCTGCTGAAGAAGGCGAAAAGGGATAATCTAGGAAACTACAGACCAGTGAGTCTCACTTCGGTGTTTGGGAAACTATTGGAGAGAATTTTTCAGGATAGGATTTACTCGCATTTGGAAAAGCATGGCCTAATTAGGAACAATCAGCATAGTTTTGAGCAGGGCCAGTCATGTCTTATTAACATGACTGAATTTTTTGTGGAGGTACAAAGGTGATCGATGAGAGTAGAGCAGTGTACGTTGTCTACATGGATTTTAGTAAGGCTTTCGACAAGATCCCTCATGGTAGGTTCCACTAGAAGATTAAGATGCGTGGGATTCACACTGACTTAGCCATGTGGATTCAGAATTGGCTTGCCCATGGATGGCAGCGAGTAGTGGTGGAAGGATGTTTTTCAGGCTGGAGGTACGTGCCTAATGATGTTCCACAGGGATTCATACTGAGACCTCCACCGTTTGGGATACGTATAAATGACTCAGATGAAAATGTAGCTGGGTGAGTTAGTGAGTTCAGAGATGATACAAAGATTGGTAGAGTTGTGGATAGTCTACTAGTTGTCAAAGGATACCGCGGAATATAAGTCAGTTGCTGATATGGGTGGAGAAATGGTAGGTGGAGTTCAATCTGAGTACGTGTAAGGTGCGGCACTTTGGGAGATCAAATGTTAAGGTAAAATATACAGTTAGTGGCAGAACACTGAACAGCATTTGTGTACAGAGGGATCTTAGGGTTCAAGCCCAAAGCTCCCTGAAAGTGGCCTTGCAGGTGGATAAAATGGTAAAGAATTCATGTGGCATGCTTCCCTTTATTGGCAAGAATGAGGTTGTTGGCTTGCTCACCAAGCTGGCTGGTTATTGTACAGATGTTTGGCCACCATGCTAGGTAACAACATCAGCGCGGCCTCCAGTGAAGTGACGCTGTCCTGTTTGGAATTTATATGATGTTGTTCGTTATGTTGGGTTGTGCCATTTCTGGCTCTTTTTTGCATGGGTTTGTATATGGGATCTAATTCCACATGTTTGGTGATTGTATCACGGGTTGAAAACCAGGCCTCTAGAAATCCCCATGCATGTCTGTGGTTGACTTTTAGCTAAGATGGTCACGTTGCCCCAGTTAAATTGATGGTCTTCATTGTCCGAGTGCACTGAGATGAAGGAAAGTTCATTGTATCGTTTTGCTGCTAACTGGGGTTCGTGTATCCTGATGGCTAGTTTCCTTCTAGTCTGGCTGATCTAACATTTTTGGCAGTCTTTGCAAGGTATTTTGTAAACTATGTTGGCCCTGCATGTCATGGGTAGGGTGTCTTTAGTCCTCGTTAGTGTTTGTTAGTGACTGTGAGTTTGTGTGCTGCCTTGATTCCTGGTGGTTGTAGGAGTCTTGTCAGTTCTGATGTGTTCTTGATACAGGGTAGTGTGGCCAGCGTCTTGGAGCAAACTGTGTCCTCTTGGCATTTTCTACCTAGTCCGCACCTGTGAATGAAATTTTTGGGATATCCATTGTTAGCAAAGACACCATATAGGTACTGTTCCTCCTAGAGTAGTTCTGGCATGTTGCAGGATGTTGTGGCTCATTTGACTAGCGTCCTTGCACAGCTTTGTTTGTGGACATTGGGGTGATTGCTGTAGAAATTAAGGATTTGGTCAGTATGGGGTGTCCTCCTATATACTATGGTTTGGAACTCTGGTTACTGTTTCTACCCTGACATCTAGGAATGAAAAATCATTGTTGTCTTCCTCTTCGCTTGTAAATTTGATCCCAGTCAAAATGTTGATGATCTTGTGTGTGAGTTTCTTCTAATTTGGTGTGTTTGATAACGACAGATGTGTCATCCATGTATCGGATCCACAGTTTTGGTTTTATGAGGACAAGGGTAGTGCATTCCAATCTTTGCATGACAGCCTCTGCAATAAGCCCTGAGATGGGTGTGCCATTGATTTGTTTGTATACTTGGCTGTTAAAGATGAAGCATGTGATGAGGCATAGATCCAGTAGTCTGAGTATGTTGTTCTTGCTGATGGAGCTGTTTGGGGTCGGCGTTCCTGCTATACCCAGTAATGTGGCAAGTGGTACATCCATGGACGTGAATAGTGCCGAGGAATCATGGTAGCACACAACCCCACAGCCACACACATTCACGAGGACCAGCGACCTCATACCATGACGTGCAGGACTGACATAGTTTACAAAATACATTGCAATAACTGCAGCAAACATTACATCAGCCAGACCAGAAAGAAACTAGCCATCGGGATACACAAACACTATCTAGCAGCAAAATGACATGATGAACTTCCCTTCATCTCAGTGCACTCGGGCAATAAAGGCCATAGATTTAACTGAGACAACATGACTATCTTAGCTCAAGACAACCATAGACACATACAGGAATTCCTAAGGTCTGGTTTTAAATCCACAGTACAATCAACAAACATGTGGAATTAAACCCTATAAACAAACCCATGCAAAACAGAACCGAAAATGACACAACCCAACTTATGGACTGGATTGTATAATTCCAAGTGGAGTAGAACAAAATTGTTTCTCTGGAGGCCGCACTGATGACGTTACCTAGAATGGTGGTGAAATGTTGATGTGATAACCAGCCAACTTGGCAAGCAAGCCATCAACCTGAGCTACAAATCTTCGTAAAAATCTTAAATTGGTTGGGGAATTGAGTACAAGAGTCATAATGTCAGGTTGCAGCTTTACAAGACTTCGGGGAGGCCACACTTAGAGTACTGTGTTCAGTTCTGGTCACCACATTACAGGAAAAGTTTGGAGGCTTTGAAAAGGTTGCAGAAGAGCTTTGCCAGGATGCTGCCTTGATTAGAGGGAATGAACTGTAAAGAGAGGCTATAAAAACGCGGGTTGTTTTCTCTGGAGCGGAAGAGGCTGAGGGAATCCTTGATTGAAGCCTATAAAGTTAGGGTTAATAGGGTTGACAATCAGAATCTTTTTCTGAGAGTTGACATGTCTAAAACTAGAGGGCATGCATTCGAGGTGAGGGGGGAAAAGTTCAAAGGAGATGTGAGGGGCAGGTTTTTTTCCACAGTGAGTGGTAGGACTCTGAAATGTGCTGCCAGGGGTGGTGATGGAGATACACACAATGGGAGGATTTGAGAGACTTTTAGAGTAGCACATGAATATGCAAGGAATGGAGGGATATAGACCAAGGACAGAGAGAAGGGATTAGTTTAATTTGATGTCATGTTTGGCACGGCATCATGCGCTGAAGGGCCTGTTTTTGCGCTGTACATTCCTATGTTCTATGATCTAGCTCGGAAGTCTCTAAAGCCAGGAAAAAAAATCTCCCCAGAATCTAAGATAACAAAGTGTGAAGCTGGATGAACACAGCAGGCCAAGCAGCATTTCAGGAGCACAAAAGCTGACGTTTCGGGCCTAGACCCTTTATCAGAGAGGAGGATGGGGAGAGGGTTCTGGAATAAATAGGGAGAGAGGGGGAGGCGGACCGAAGATGGAGAGAAAAGAAGATAGGCGGAGAGGAGAGTTTAGGTGGGCTCATAGGGAGGGGATAGGTCAGTCCAGGGAAGCCAGACAGGTCAAGGAGGCGGGGTGAGGTTAGTAGGTAGGAAATGGAGGTGCGGCTTGAGGTTGGAGGATGGGATGGGTGAGAGGAAGAACAGGTTAGGGAGGCAGAGACAGGCTGGGCTGGTTTTGGGATGCAGTGGGGGAAGGGGAGATTTTGAAGCTTGTGAAGTCCACATTGATACGATTGGGTTGCAGGGTTCCCAAGCGGAATAGGAGTTGCACTCAATAGTTAACAACACAACCCAGCCTCTCACCATTTTAAACTATTCTGTTTTCCTACTTTTATATCCAAGCTAGTTTTGATTAGAAGGAAAAGTAGCTTTGTTTCTCTCCACGTCATATTCTATTAACCATACATTCTTAACCTGCCTGTTATGTGTTGTGGTCTCTTTTTGTACCAATTATTGCACAAAATCAAGATCCATTCTTTTCTGTTTTTACTGCAGATTTCCGGTGTCTGTAAATTTTTTAAAATTTTTGTTCACATATCAAGTCCTTGAATGGTATAGACTGCACACGGCCATTATAAGATAAATTTAAAATACAGTCTATTACTGCAGTAATTGTATTACATTTACTTCTCAAATGTTCCATTGCATATCACTGCCAGGCACAGTACTGATGCCTCACTTAGGCACTTTAATTTTAGTTAATACTTACATGTTAGGAGAGCTTTTGGCTTTGAATTGGTGAATTAAATCTTGAAGGCTTGTTTATGAAATAGTACAGATAACATTATTTACAAATGGAGGTAAGTTGAACCTTCAAGTCCTTCACAGTCACCCTTTATTATAATTGCTGATGTAGTCTAGATATAAATCAACGGAAACAGCTTTTCAAGTGCTGGTTATACGTAACGTTGGTTGAGTTCCAGTCAGCAGAAAATAAAGTACAAGTTCTTCATGCTATAATTAGTCTGCTTTATTTTGGGAGTTGGTAACAATGGCTTCTAATATTTTCCCCCAAGTAATATAAAAAGCAAAATTAAAGTTTTTTAAAGACCTGGAAGGCCTGTGCAAAATTTTTGACATTATCTCATATTAATGTTTTTTCTTAATTTATCTTCAATGGCTTCTGTATGTATTTTCTTGCTGAGCACATTTTGAAGAGAGAATGATTCTCTCAGTTCTAGTCAGCTCTTTGCTTAGCTTTTTTGAAGAAATAAATTACTACACAAATCTCCCATTTTGCTGGAGTTAGTGGTGATGGGGGAGCAGTAGATACTAATTCTAAAGAAAGAATCACAATATATATCTAAGAGATCTAATAGAAACTTACAAGATAATGTATGGCTTAGAAGGGGTGGACGCTGGGAAGTTCTTTCCGTTAGGCAGGGAGATTAGGACCCGTGGGCACAGCCTTAAAATTAGAGGGGGTAAATTTAAAACTGAAATGAGACGACATTTCTTCAGCCAGGGAGTGGTGGGCTCGTGGAATTCATTGCCACGGGGTGCAGTGGAGGCCGGGACGTTGGATGCCTTCAAGGCAGAGATCGATAAATTCTTGATCTCAGAAGGAATCAAGGGCTATGGGGAGAGTGCAGGGAAGTGGAGTTGAAATGCCCATCAGCCATGATTTAAATGGCAGAGTGGACTTGATGGGCCAAATGGCCTTACTTCCACTTCTATGTCTTATAGAACAATCTTATGTTCTTATATTTTTTTTACATCATTCTTCATTCTCCTGACTGACCAGAGTACGGTGTGCCCTAAATCACATGCTATTACCTATAAGACCATAACAAATAGCATAGAAGCAGGCCAATCATGGCTGATCTGACATTCCTCATGTACACTTCCCTGCCCTTTCCCTGTAACCTTTGATTTCCCTACTAATCAAAAATCAGTCTGTCTGATCCTTAAATATACATAAGGACTCTGCCCAAGGCATTCTGTGGTAAGGAACTCAATGATTCACCAGACTTTGAGAAAATAAATTTCTCTCTATCTCAGTCATAAATTGTTGCCCCTTTTATGGTGAGATTATTCCACCACCCCGGTCTTGTACTCTCCCATGAAGGAAACGTTGTCTCGGTATTCACCCTGTTGAGTCCCTGAAGTATCCTACATGTTTCAGTGGAATCACCTTTCATTTTAGTAAACTCCAGAGAGTACAGTCCCAACCTGTTTCGTCTTTGCTAATAAGATTATCGTCTCCATGCCGAGAATCATCCTAGTGAACATTCTCTGAACTACCTCCAATGAAATCATATTCTTCCTTAAATGAGAGGATCAAAACTGCCCATCGTACTCCAGATGTGGTCTCAGCAGCAGCTTGTACAGTTGTAGTAAAACTTCCTTACTTTGAAACTTTAGTCTCTTTTTTTAAAAAGGCCAATATTCTATTAGATTGCCTGCTTAGCTGCTGTAACTGTGTGCTAGCGTTGTGTTTCATGCACAAGTAACGTCCCCCAAGTCCCTTTGTGTTGCAGCTTTTTGCAGTTTTCCTCAATTTACATAATACTCTGCACTTTGTTCTCCTTTCTAAAATGAATAACTTTGCATTTTACCACAATACTCCATTTGCCAACTTCTTGCCCACTTACTTCAGCTAGCTGTAAGCTGTTTGTATCCTTCTCACAAGTTACCTTTCCACCTATTTTTGTGTCATCTGCAAATCTGGTTACAATACATTCACTCCTTACCTCCAAGCCTTTAATATATGTTATAAACAGATGCAACCCCTGTACTAATCCCTGTGTAACTTCACTGGTCATGAGTTGGCAACCTGAAAAATATCCCTTATTAACCTCTGCTGTTTCCTGTCCATTGGCCGATTTTCTATCCATGCCAATACACTACCTGTAACACCATGGGCTCCAACGATGTAATCTTTCATGAGGTAACTTGTCGAAAGCAAACTGGAATTCTAAATACAGCACATCTACTGGCTCCCTTCTGTCATCTTGTTTGAGACTTCCTCAAAAAACTCTACTAGATTTGTCAGACACAAATTCCCTTTCATGAAGCCACACTGACTCTGCCTGATTAAATTCTGATTTTCCAAATGCCCTGATGCTATTTCCTTAATAATTGATTCAAATACTTTTCCAATAATAGACATTGGGCTAATTAGGCTATAGTTACCTCTTTTTGAATAGACGTGCCACTTTAGTAATTTTCCAATCCTCTGGCACTTATCCAGAATTCAGTGATTTTTAGAAAATTACAACCAATGCATTCTCTATCTCTATAGCTACTTCGATCCTAGGATGCAACCCCAACAGGGTTAGTGGACATATCTGCCTTTAGCCCCATAAGTTTGTTTAATAGTACTACTTTAGTGATGGTGATGGTACTTAATCCTTCCCCCATATTGTTTAGTGTTAAGTATCTTCTAATGCAGGGCTTTTCTTTAACTCCTCTGCCATTTCCTTATTCTCCAAAACTTTCTGCCCAGATTGGCTTTCTAAAGATCCTATGTCCCCTTCACGGATTCTGAATTTATCGCAGTCTTCAGGGGTATCACTAACTTTAGTTTCATTTATATGCTTTTTCTTTCAACTTAATACTGTCTTCAACTTCCTTTGTTAGCTTTGGTTGGTTTATCTCTCTCTTAGAACCCTTCCTCCTTACTGGAATGTGTTTTTGCTGAGTCTCATGAATTACCTCCATAAGTGTCTGCCACTGCGTGCTTACTGTCATTCCTGCTAACCATCACCCAGTTCACTTTTGCTAACTCTATCCTCATTTCATGGTAATTCCCTTTGTTTTTAGTTGAATGCAGTTGTTTTCAACCCAAGTTTCTCATTCTTGAAATGAATACTAAATTTTGTTATGTTATGATCATTACTTCGTAGGGGATCTTTTACTTGGAGGTCATTTATTTAACCTGCCTCATTACCTATTACCAGATTCAAGATAGCCTGCTCCCTGGTTGGTAACATAACATGTTGCTCTAGCAAAGTGCCTGTACTTCACTCTGTGAATTTATTGTTGTAGCTGTCCTTTCCCATTCGATTAGCCCAATCAATGGGAAGATTAAAGTCACCCATAATTATTGCCCTAGTTTTTTTTAAAATGCTTCTGTTATTTGTTGATCAATAATTAACCCCATCACTAACCTGCAATTCTACACTCTCCTTTACCTCCAATTATAATTTTCCATGCAACTGAACCCAAACAGACATTCTCATTACTATTTATTTAAAGCTGTGACAAATCACTAAGACTCTTGTTCCAGCATAATTCAGGTGGAACCCACCCCATTGAATCAGTTCCCTCCTTCCCTAGCACTGCTGCCAATGCCCCATGAATTCAGACCTCTTTCTCCCACACCAAACTTTGAGCCATGCACTTACCTTTTTAATCTTGTCAACGTTGTGCCAATTAGTTCATGGCTCAGGTAATGGGAGATTATTATCTTTTTGCTTCTGCATTGTAATTTAGCCCCGGCTGCTTATATTCCAGCAGAAACCCTTTCCTCTTTCTACCTATATCATTGCCACCTACTTGGACCATGACAACTGGATATTTCCCCTCCCATTTGAGGTTCCTCTGCAGCCCAGATGAGATATCCTGAACTCAGGCAACATAACTTTCAGGACGCTCGACTGAAAACAAAAAGATGCTTGAGATCACAGCGGGTCAGGCAGTATCCGTGGAGAAAGAGCAACCTAACGTTTCGAGTCTAGATGAGTTTTCATCATCTGATGAAGAGTCATCTGAACTCGAAATATTAGCTTCCTCTCTCTCCGTGAATGCTGCCTGACCCGCTGTGATCTCAAGCATCTTTTATTTTCAGTAAAGATTCTAACATCATCAATAATTTGCTCCTTCGGGACTCTTGATCCTGACCACAAAGAACAGTTCTAGTCCCCTGACTGGACTATACCTGACTCTACTGGGAGATGTGATCATTGGGATGCTAAAAATTAACATGACTTATTTTCATTCTAACATAAATGTCCCAGACTCTTGCCCATTACTTGTGAATAGTAATCAGTTATTAATATGACACGGTAATGTATCTGCTAGGCTGTTAATCAGAGAATTTTTGGTGATAATTACTTTGGAAGTTGCTCTTGGTTATTTTAATATATAAAGACAATTTAACACAATTATATATTTATGGGATACTCTGAGGGTTGGTGTGGACTTGTTGGGCCAAAGGGCCTGTTTTCATACTGTAGGGATTCTATACATTTTATGAAAACTGAATAAATTGAAAATACTTAGAACAGTGACCTTCCTTTAAATTTCTTTGTCCTTTTCAAAGTTTGAGACCTGATTATCCAGTTGGCATGAAAATTCCTCATCTAGATGCTTGAAATTTATAGAAAAAGTTCTAAATTTTGGTCGAGAGCGTGCAATTAAATAATTTAGAAAGAGATTTAGAAGGCATCTTTACATTTGTTATTAAATGGAGTAATGCAAAGCTGTTGGATTCAGTTTCTTGGCCCCACTTTGCATCAACGTTGGTGGTAATAGCTTATGATGCTGTCTCCATTAAAGAATGGAGGTTAGCTGCGTTGAATTTCTCATGTACACTTTCTTGTTTAGACTGCATGCTTCAATCAGAATTCCTCAATTTGTTCAGGAGGGACTCTGTTGCTACCCATAGTTGGACAAAAGACACAACTTCTACAAAAGATGTTATGCTGGATCAGGTGCTCAACAATAATAAATTACAGCTTAAAAACCCATAACAGCCAACTACAAATATAATGAATTGTGAACACAAATTGTTCATCACTGAACAATGAATCTTCTGCCATTATAATCAATATTTTTCTAGTCCACACAGTTTTCTGACCAGCAGTCAATAAGCTGCCACATTAATATTTAACATACAAGTTGGTGTTGCGGGAAACATGTTAGCATAGACGGAATCATAATTAATGGACAAAAAGCATAAAGTAGGAATATAGGTTGTTTTCCTGATACAGTGGGAAATATAGATGAAATCAATGGATGGAAGGCTAGTTTGCGTGGTGGACTTGGCTGAGTTCACAACTCTCTGTAGTTTCCTTTGAATTTAGGAAGAGCAGTTGCCATACCACACTGTGATGCAATGAGATGAGATGCTTTCTATGGTGCATCTGTATAAATTTGTAAGAGTCTTTATGGACCTGCTGAATTTTCTAAGTTTCCTGCGGAAGTAGAGGTGTTGCTGTGCTTTCTTGACCATATAGTGTCAATGCAGATAGACCAGGACAGATTGTCGGTGATTGTTGCTCTCAGGAACTTGGCACCCTGAACAGTTCCCACCTCAGCGCCATTGATGCAGACAGGGGCGTGCTCTCCACTCCACTTCCTAAAGTCAATGACCCGCTCTTTTGTTTTGCTGACATTGGTGGAGAGATTGTTTTTTTTACACCATGTCACGGGCATTCTGTCACTTTCCTGTATTCTGTCTCATCGTCATTTGAGATCTGACCTACAATAGTGCTGTCATCAGCAAACATTATCAATTGTTGACTGATGGCACAGTAGCGCCATCAAGGGGTTGTGCAAAATATACTTACAACGAGGCTCATTAGCCAACAGTATCATTATGTCGAACACTGTTCCCATCATGTGGTTTGATAGGTTTAGCTAAATCAATCAAATAATTCACTGTTGGTAAATGTGAGGTGGAAAATTTAGTTAAATAACATGAAATATCAATTATATATTAACCAAAGAAAACTGGATGATCAAAGAATTCCTACAGTGTGGAAGAGGCTATCCAGAGGGCAGGCCACCCAGACACTCATGCCTACCTTATCCCCATTTCCCATGGCCAATCCACCTAACTTACACATCTTTGAACTGGAGGAGGAAACTTACACAAACACAAGGAGAATGTACAAACTCCACACAGACAATCACTTGACGGTGGAATTGAACCCATGTCCCTCGCACTCTGAAGCAGCAGTGCTAACCACTAAAGCACCATGCTGCTTACTAATGATGTGGAGAAGAGGAGGAATTTGGGGGTGTTAATACTCATAAGATCTTGAAAGCAATACATCAACTGGGAAAGGGCAGACTAAGAACTAAATTTCCCGGAGGTGTGTGCATTTGGAATCAGCCAACAGATTTGCTCCCTGCCTGATTTATTTTTGTGCATTAATTTCCAGAAAATCTTATGTATCATCTTCAACAGTGGAATTGCTGGACAGGCTATGTCCAAAGCTGGGATTGTGATAGTTAGGTACTTACTGAAATTTAGTTGTTTTTGGCATATTCCCTTTATGTATATTGCTGCCTCTGGAATCAGGTGAAACTATCATTGCCCATCTGAAGAAATACATGTGTTGAAATTTCCAATGTGCCTTATAGCAACTTATTTTGAATAATTAATTTAAGATCTAATGGCAAATCTGCATAAAACAGCATGGAGACCATAGTAGACCGCACAATGTTGTTTTTTGTGCCACATTTACTTTTCAAATTTTCAAAAGAGAGCTAATTAAATATGCAGGAATAAGAAGCCATCTCTCAGCCAGGATTGGAGCAGGATGCGTTCACTCACCAAGGGATTTTCACCACAAAGTCTTCAGAACAGCTCGAAATATAAGTACATTATAAGTTGACACAAGAGATATTTGATTATGTCTTCACCTTTGAGATACTTGGTGCAGAATTTCACATGCTCGTACTATATATACAAAATGCCAGCATATCCCAGGGTTGCATTTCACAACTTCACACCCATTATTTGTAATTAATAGAGTTTCAGCTTGACTAAGTGCTTTAAAGGGTCGGAAGTCAATGTATGTTAGGTTTTATGAAATAGATACATACTTTTCTCAGTTACTTATAAAGAATTGTTGGTGTGCCTTATCTGATCATTCTTTTAAGATTCACAGTTTTCTTTCTTAATTCTCCTTTTGATGGTATAAATGGCATTTTTTCCTTTTGTTACTGCTCCTCAGATTCTCTCTTAAGCAGAGGTGAATAAATTCCAGAGGTAGCATCTGTGAAGAAGATGCTCTTCTGATTTGTCATTTCATTACTTGATCAGGCTTGATAACTTGGTCTTTCCTTCTATACCGAGAAACCTGAATTAATTTGACACTTCGTCTTTAGTAGATTGTGTAACTCTTTAACTCCACTGAAGACGATCCTCCTCTGTATTTCCTCAGTTCTAAGTAAAAGGCTACAATGTGGGAAAATAGAAATCATTCAAGTGCTTTGGATGTTTCAGCAGACACATGGCTATATGGAGTGAGCTGAGTGGATGATTGCATCTGCTCCACAATTCAATGACATCACTGCAAATTTGATAAAACTCAACTTCACTTTCCTGTCTTTTTCCTATAACCTTCGATTCCCCAACTGGCAAAACCTTTTTCCCATCTCAGTCTTAAATACACCTAATGATCCAGCCTCGACAGTCTTTGGCAGTAAAGAATTTTATAGATTAAGTACCCTCTGAAAGAAATACATTCCTCCTCATCCCTTGTCCTAAATGAGTGACCTTTGCACTGAGATGATGCCTTCTGGCCCTAAACACTCCCACAAGGGGAAACAACATTATGCACCATCCGCTGAACAAGATTGCAGAAATGCAAATACAGTCACCTAGAGTTTGCACTTGTCGTTCCTGTGTTCACAGTTCAAATATACTAAACTGCTTGAATATACATTATTGCTCTGACCAGCATTTAACCTGGAATGCTTTGCATATCAACTTTTCCACATTTCATTCTTTCACTCACCCTCAGTAACTTATAGAATGTGGTCTTCAATTACCATTCTCAAGTTTTGGAAATGTTTGGATGTAAGGTTGTGTGTTTCGAGATGAGGACTCAACTTTGGATCTCTTGGTGTAAATGGCTTTACGTTATCTGGGTGAAATATTGAGACACATTTGATTAGCTGTAACTCCTCTTGAGAACTTTACTTTGGCCAGATAAAGTCCAATAATTCCACCCAAATATTTTCTACGTTCGCACTTGAATAATTGCTGAGATTATAAAAACACGAGAAAATCTTCTTCTTCAATTACAATTTATTCTAAATTAGTTTTGGCAGCTTAGAGTTAGATCTAAATTGCCCACGTGGCCCTTAAGCAAATAGGCAATTTAATGGCAGCTTATGTCAAGTTAGTTGCAGTTTGCTGTCTTGGATTTGCTCTACTTTACTTCTACTTGAGATCATCTACTTATTTAACAGGATGCTTACAGTCAACCAAGGAGATTGAAATTCATCTTTTGATCTGGATCAGTTTTGAACATAAGACTGGGATAGACAGGAGAGCAAGCTTGTTGGATGCCTACAACTGT